>NC_135424.1:15462500-15550000 GCF_051991245.1 Festucalex cinctus
AATGGGGAGTTTGTGAGTGAAATATGTGGAATTCTGGAATAACTGAATTTTTGGGATGTGAAAAATAGAAGCACACTAGGTGTAGATGTTTGGAACACGTTGAAGTTGGAATGGTGAGAATCGGTTGAAAATTGTGGAATGAATAATACATAAGTATAAGGAATAAAATACCGGATGATATATGTTCTATGTAGTCCCACTAGTCTAAATATGGCATTCTGGTTAATATTGTGTTCTGCATTTTTTTTTTTTTTTTTTTTTTAAAACCCTTCTCCTATTGTTGCATCACTGGGATCCACACACACAGACCTTGCATTAATGGTGCTGTGCAAATGGGATGAACTACCATCGTCTTTGAGGAACCAAGTGAAGGGAAGGAAATCACAGACCACGTTAAGCCTCTGTTAACAAAGAGAGTTCATTAAGTCCATTAAATTCCCAGTTGACCAAAACATCCCGGCTCAAAGCCACTGAGTAATTATTCCTGAAGTGAAAGACCACTGAAGAAATGAAAAGAAATAGACCCACAGTGTGCAGTCTACTGAATGCTTTCAAACTGATTTTCATTGTTAACAAAAAAAAAGTAAAATAGTCAGAGTTTTAATTGGAAAATATGTCAAATTTGTGGAAAATGTGTTGAAACTGGCATACTTACCATCCCTCCCAGGGGGGCACTGTTAAACTAGTGCAACTGAATTTGCGGTTTATGTGGTCTCTCCTTAAATAAATCTTACTATGCAATACGACAACATTGGCTGTTATATAGTGCACTGCACTACTGTGTGTTTGGAATCTGTTTGTTACTCAACAAACATCGAGAGTATTTGTAGATTCTCGGGAAATATTTCTGTCCCTTTCTGTACTTATGAATTTGTTCATGTATTGTCTTTCATCACTGTTGTGCTGTTGTCACTGCACAGTAGGATGCCTGCATAGTCAAAATAGTCTCCATCTGTTGGTCATTAATTTCTAAACTCTTAGAAAAAATTGCTTCTCATGCTGGGATTATACTGCAGATAACTGCTGAATATCGATTCGGGACTTGTATATATCTGCCAGTTTCATAACACATTTTAAATGTGTGAAATGATCCCAAACTTGAGGCTTTCTGTCTTTTGCCCTCTCTTTCTTCCTGGCTCATGTTAATTGCTATATAAGTCTGCAGTAACAGCCCATTTGGGAAAATTATTAACCCAAAATACTGTGATACAGCGAAAATTATGTAGGTACAGTTTAAAAATATGAAAGTGACACCGCAAAAAGTGGATGGGAGCTGGATTAAGTACTTTGGCTTAATACTGTATTTTACAAAATGAGAATCTATCTAAGGTCAGCAATCTGAGCAGGAAACCCCAGACTTCCCTGTCCCAGGCCATCTCCCCCAGCTCCATAAGAAGGGCGTCAAGGTGGCATTATAGGTCTAGAACTGCGCCAATGTCTCATCGTTTTGACATGTATGTAGTATCTGTCTGCCCAGGGTGGCAACCAGGATTTATAAATGGATGCCAGAACTATCTCACTATCTCATCTCAATAACTGGCGTGTCCTGTTTTGACGGAGTAGTGGTTATACTGAGTCACTACCACATGACTAAGCTCCTTACTCAGATCACCTACAAGGGAAACTAAATTACATCACTTGTATTTACTATCTTGTCTGTTCAATGGCTACCCAGTGATGATTACTGTAAGTGTTGCATGGTAAGATTCACCTTTTTGGACAATCTCTTCGATCTGATACAGCAACCATGGGTTCCATATTGACAAGTGTTGATCGAAATTATGCCCATAAAACAATGAGGAGAAGCAGTCATAGCTGGGCAAAACTGTCATTTCATCGACCTATCATTGACGCACAGCTTTCGCCGATTGCTTCCACATTTCCGGCGAGTGCTTTGCGTGAAGCCTCGTAAATATACACAAGACTGAGGACAGTCTGTACTGACCCAGATCGACGGATGTAAACCTGCTGAAAGGTGGGCATCCGTCAATGACGGCCGAACTGTTTTGCCCAGCTCTGGAAGACGTAATAAATGGCAGACTACAACATTCAGTGCAAACAAGTAAAACATAGTGTTCCTTCCTACCAAATGCAAAATAACCTGCTACATGGGCTGGCCAAATCATTTTTAAAAGTACATCTTGCCATGCATTGATTAGTATGCAATGTTCAGCATAAATGCATTTCACCCAAAGGGGTGCACTACATCAAATCTCCACGTGTATGCAGTTCTGTCGTTTCAAATTTCAAAGTGGGCTTGGGACTTTGAAGCCCCTTTTTTGAAATGGCAATTTTGAAATGTTGAAGGAGGCCTTGAAAGGAAAAAAAAATGTTTAATTAGTAGCCTCACAACAGAAGTGTGTCACAGACGGGCTTTCACATCGCTAGACCACAGACCTTTTTATTATGTGATTAAACAGGTTGTTGAAGTTGATTTATGGATGAAAATGAAAGCAATGTCTCATGAAAATGCTTCGTAATGACTTTACTATTCATTTTGATCAAGCGCCAGGGAATCATCTCCGACTGTAGGACAAATCACGGGCCTGTATTTGAGGATTAACGATAATTCTAACCGTCCATCTCCATATGCTGCTAATCTGCCCTCAGATATTTTGAAGCATGATATGAAGTGTTTCATAATCATCGTGAGTTTTTAATTACGGTGATTTAGCCCGTGGTTGTTGTTTCTGCTCCATTAATCAAATGGTGATGTGGAAGACAGTTTAAATACATTTAACACAACAATCAATTCAGCTGTCCCCTCTCGTGTGAAAAGGAATTAACAGAAAAAATATTGTAATTAAATAAGCGTCTTAATGGTTTCTTTCTTGCTCCATGCGCTGGTTCCTTTATATTTATATTATTTTAATATATAAGTACAGTATTTGCTAAATATCCAGGGATGAACACAAATTTCTATGGAGCACTTTAAGGTACATAAAGTCATATTTGGGCACAGTAGGTTTTAGCTTAATGTAATATGTATGAAAAATGTCTGCGTCTGCGCAATTGCACTATTATTATTTCTTTGGTCTTCCTGGGAAAACCACAAGAATGAGAGGATGTCATTTGCTCATACAAATGAACCATCACCATGCAAAATAAAAAATAAAAAATGTCTACACAGATCTGTCGCTGTAGAGGAAATCCGATATGGATATTTGACAATCCACATGGGTGCTTTTTTTTTCCTCATACATTTTATCTTCAGTCTTTCAGAGCAAGGCATTTTCACTTTGAGATCCCTATGAAATACCACGTAGATAGATGCAGAGTAAATCCTCACAGTCCCTGCTTTGATCCTTTTTTTATGCCCACCTATAACTTTGTCTTCCAAAATGCAAATTAGAAATAACTTCAAATGCTACATGCCATGTACTAATATTCTACATTTACATGAAGCACTCATTGGAATAGTCACAGTGGCCTCAAGCATTTGGCAAGGATTAAGGAAGTGAACAGTGTTGTCGTCTTTCTTTAAGTCGCTCCTACGTATCAGCATTCAATGATGTATTTATTTATTTTTTTTAATGTGCAGTATACTTCCATGGCTCTTGTAACAAATAAGCATTTTACAGACCATTCTAATTATGTCAATGTGGGAAGCACAGTAAATGTACAGTTCAAAGCTTTTTAAAGGATTGATTTCCAGTCAAAATCCGAATTCTTAAAAATTTATATATATATTGATTTTTATATATATATTAGGGCTGTCAAAGTTAAAGCGTTAATAGATTAATTAACCAAAGAAAAATTTTGCATTAATCACGTATTAACGCATGTTAATCGCACTATTTTTTTGGACCACACTTGAGCCTTGAACGTAACCGCGGATGGTTACATTGAAGGCTGTGCAGGTCAGTGATTAGGTCAATGCACGGCATTTCCTACGCCTGTTGTCCTAAAATGAGGGGAGTGACTCCAGTTGGTGTGCTTGGTGGTAAATTTCACTTTAAAAAACACCCCGATGGGGTGTTTGCGTTTAATTAATAATTGCTGAATTACACCCAATTGATATGTTGCTGTTACGTTTTGAGCAATACACGCAATGCATACATGCATTTAATCAGTGTTTGCAAATGATAGATAATGAAATGCTTTATGTCAAAATATTACGGTATTTTGTATTTTATATTGCGTGAATACGCAAGTAATTTAGCTGTTTAATCGTGATTAATCAGATTAAAAATGTTAATCGTATGACAGCGCTTATATACATATATATATATATATATATATATATATATATATATATATATATATATATATATATATATATATATATATATATATATATATATATATATATATATATATATATATATATATATATGTGTATGTATGTATGTGTGTGTATAGTAACATTTGTTTTCACATGAGCACACTCATTCTGCTATGATTTATAATCATACCTTCTATCTGCAAACAAGCTAGAAGGGTTTAAGCTACAGGCGCAGCACCCTGGGTCCAGTTCTATTTGCTCATTCAGCCGAGACGAGGTGCTCCCCCAGCAGAAGTCACAGTGGCCATGAAAGGTTTTCTTCGCTTTACCTGCCAGCTCATAGCTTGTTTGCAGCATCTCGTTCACATTCATTCATGGAAAGGTGGCAACTACAGCTGCACTGTTGCACTTTGCCTGCGGTTGAGCCGTCTTTACTGTTCTGTCCTGCTGCTAAACAAATGACTGGATGTTGCAGGGTGCAGTAGTGATAGTGGTGCTACAGTTATGTTGCTGTACGAAAACAGTCAATGCATAACACTGGTCCTACAATAAAGTCAATAAATCATTGCTTTAATTAGACAATCTGCACAATGTTATCAAGGACGCATCTGCTGAGGAAGGACGCATCTGTACTTGCTCCTGCACTCGCTCGTGAATCTAACTACTTGTTGATTTTTGCATTGGGATTTTTAACTACATTGTTGCAGAATGCCTGGCGGAAAAAGAGCTGACGAGATTGAGGAGATAAAATCTTCTCTTAAAAAACTCAGTGGAATGGTTGCCGAATTACTTGAAATGAAGAAGAGCATTGAGCCACTTCTTCAGGAAATACAGCACTTGAAGAAAGAGACACAGGAAAAAGATCGACGCATTGTTGCCTTGGAACAAAAAGTGGATGATTTGGAACAAAATCTTCGTATCAACGATGTGATAGTCACCGGTATCAAGATCAAGCCGCGCCGTGGCCCTTTGAGAGCTGCGGCTAGCACGAGCACGGAAGATTCTGACCAATATTCAGGGAACGAGACTGTGGAACAGCAAGTGACACTTCAACTCAGAGATTTGGGATTAACTGTTGATCCTGCGCACATTCCGATGTGCTTTTCGCTTCCAACTGGAGGGACACGACCACCGGCAGTTCTGATCAGGTTTGTTGACAGAAAGAAAAAGATTGCTCTTCTGAGAGACCGTCACAAGCTTCGTGGGAAACATGTCTACATCAACGAAAACCTCACCAAAAGAAATGCTGACATCGCCAAAAAGGCTCGACAAATGAGAAAGAATGGACTTATCGAAAGCACGTGGACAAAAGACTGCCGAATTTTTATTCAAACTAAAGATAACTCTGGTCAACTAAAAACACGAATCGTGAAAGGAGCTGAGGAATTGGCAGCGCTTGAGAGACAACAGTAATTCACAATATCACAACAACAACAACAACAACAACAACATCACTAATTACCCAAAGCTGGAGTTGTATATGATTATTTGCTGACTTTGCCAAGGCTAACTCTTGTTTATACACCTGCATTGATAACATGTATTGCTGTTCCCGTTTGAATCTAAATATTGTCTGGCTCGAATTCCGTTTGGACATTTGTACTAACAGTCAAGGCTACATGATAAGGCTGTATTGTGGCTCCAATGAATCTGCTGTCAATACGCAAAATGGGGGTTGGTGGTCTGGTTCCTGGAATTTGGCTGGCGTGGGCCGCTCTGCTGGGTGAGCTAGGCTGGGCAGCGCACAGGAGTCATCAGATCCACAACATGCTAGCAACCAGTGGTGCTACCTGACCAGAATCGAGTGCTGAAATTGCTTGAAAGCAATGGGCCGAATGCAAGCCGATCTACTCTTCTGGAAAGCACAACATGTGTGAAAGCTGATCCGAGGTCAGCGAAGACCCTACTGGTGAAAGAGAAGAATTGCGCTTACCTTGGCTGCTCGCCTGGCGGGGTGGGCCTGCTGGTGGCGTCTGGGGACCGACTCACCAGTGCCAAATGACTGGGACTAGCCACAATCTACACACGGACATTCAAGATGAACTGAGCGAGCAGTGTCTGGGATAGTATGGGATGGATAACGATAAAAATTTATGACTATTCTAAATAATGTATATGATTGATGCGTTATAGTAATGGGTCGATGGGGACGGGTCTCGAATAAGCTTCGGCTTCTACCCGTCAGCCCTTCTTTCGGATGTCAATGTTGCAAATGATGTGATTGATGTAAGCTGTAATGTGTCCGAAAGGAAAAAATGAATAAACTAAAAACTAACTAAACTAAATGTTAACATATTAAGGAAAATATGGGTGTGAATAATTGTGCGCATCAATGGCACCGAGCCAAAACCTTGTACCTCAGAAATCGTCAGGAGACCTCAAAAACGGCATTGCAAGCCATTTTCATCAATTTGGATTGGTCAATAATTTGTAAAAAAAAAAAAAAAGACAGCCACTCATGTGGACTGACCAAGTATAGATTTAAAAAAAAAAAAAAAAAAGTTAGATTTGCCAAATTGTGACTTATGAGATTTTGGCCCAACACCAGCGATACAAAAAAATATGTGGAATTGCCTGAAGGTCTCTACGCTGTATCTTTTCACCTCCATAAAGAAAGTTGCAATCTGTGTAGGTGGAAGCAATGAATGAATATGGCAGTACCTACCCACAGAATGAATCATTTTGTCCATGACTATGTGCTACTCGCGCTAACTCACTTCAAAAGTGGCCTTAAAGGGTCAAAATGGTAAAAAAAACAAAAATAATGGGAACACAAATCAAGTCATGCTTATAATAATCACACTGTCTGCCTTTTGTCATTGTCCATGTGAGCTAAATAAGTGTGCAGAAGTGCTGAGAGGAAAGGTGTGTTCCACTTTAAAATGATGTGATAGATTCGGGAGGAGCCACGGAAACAGAATAATTTCCCAAGTGACCAATTTCTGAGCACTCCCTAAGCAAAGAGAATCATCAACAAGGCAACATGTCAGGCGCAGCCTCATGCCAACGTGGGCCGACATGCTGACTCACTTCTAATGAGCAGCCGCAGATAGAAATAATAACCTGAAGCAGGAATCATAGGTCATGACTGTCTATAAACTGCTGCCTGTTCTAATTAACTCTGGACCTTAACACAGTGTAAGCATATCTACAGGTATGTACTGTATGCTAACAACTATACAGTGCACTGTTGTTTGCAAACAATGAAGAAAAGTAGGTTGTGCTTTACTTAGCGTACTCTATTGAACAACATGACTTCTACTTGTATTTACCGGGCATGTTCCGGTGTGATAATGGTGACAATCTTTGGATCACATGGCTCTGAAACAAGATATTGTTCTTCACAGATGTAATGTCATATGTACAGTACTATATGTCATTGCCTCAGCTTTTCATGTTTTCAAGCTTTTCATGAAACATTTTGGCACAAATTGAAGACATTGACATGATGCCCTATTAGCGAAAATACATTGACACAACTAGCTGAGAATTTGTTTAGGCTTAAGGCAAATACGGTCAATATTGCAAATATTTTAAGTTACTGACTCAATCAATGCAGTTGTTTGTGTTGTTTCGGGTATAGTTGGACTATCTAAAAGTAGCAACATTTCACTACATTAAAGGGACAGTATGTACTATTTAGCACCATCTAGTGGTGAACTAATAATTCATTTATTTTAAAAACTAAGTTCATTTCAGTAATACAAAAACATGGTGCTTCACATCAACATATTTTTATGTATATATTTTTATATAATCACAGGTCTAGTCATCGCTAATTTCTCAACAAGCCTTACAGGCCGGCATCTTTCTGTTACGGATACCAAAAGGAGAAGAACTCGTGAGCGTAGTGGACCACCTCTTACCTTCCACAGTTGGGGCCTGGTGTTCGTCACTGAATCCCATGATTTGGGCTGCCTCCGCTTTGATATCGCTAGCTTTTGCTAGCTTCTCCAGCTAGTTGCAGCCACTCTTGTCAGCTGCTCCAGCTAATTCTTGCTAGCTGCTCCAGCTAGTTGTTGCAAGTCGCTCGTTAAAGTACTGCTGATTGTCAAACACACACCAAAGTGGGGTGAAATTTGGTCTAGCCACTCCAGCTAGTTCCTGCTAGCCATTCTTGTTAGCTGCTCCATCTAGTTCTTGCTAGCCACTCTTGTTAAAGTACTAATGATTGTCACACGCACACAAACACACACAGACAAAGGTGGGGTGAAATTTGTGGCAAGGACCACTCCATCTAGTTCTTGCTAGCTGCTTCAGCTAGTTCTTGCTAGCTGCTTGTTTAAGTTAAAGTACCGCTTATTGTCTCACTCACGTGCCTAAGTTCGGTGGAATTTGTTCTAGCCACCCCAGCTAGTTCTTGTTAGCCGCTCTTTTTAATTGCCTCAGCTAGTTCTTGCTAGCTGCTCTTGTTAGCCGCTCCAGCTAGTTCTTGCTAGTCACTCTTGCTAGATGCTCCCGCTGCTCCTGCTCGCCAAGCTGCACAATCGCTCGCTTACTCCAATAAAAATTGGCACCATAGTCCACTTCCTGCAAAATTGTTTCATTTTATTAGGTCACCACTAGAAGGCACTACATACACACAGTCCCTTTAAATGTGACATTTCATCATCTCATTGATTAACGTTAAAAATGCACCCTTTTTGGGTTGGGTTTGTTTTATATTATTTTAATTGATCATGTACCTCAATTGTAAAATATTTGGGAAAATGCTACAGGCAGAGCTCGGCACCGCATTAAAACAATGGCCATGTTTCATCATCCGTTATTTGTGTCAGAGTCAGACGGTCATCTGGAAAGGTCAACGCTACTTTAAAAGATTTAAATCTCCCTACAGAAGAAAAATGAGCCTTGACAGGTGGAACCTGAGAACTGGTAAATATGAATACAAACAGAAGCACATTCCTCTTGGCTTAAAAGAATGTCAAATTGACATAATGGGTTTCAAAGTGGGGAGAAAAAAGAAAAATAGATATTCTCTTCACTCGTTTATTTTACTATAGGATAGATTTAGAACATGTAACCTTTAACTTTCAATCCAGTGACTTTAACAAGGAAATGTGGCTGAAAAACGGTGTTATTATTTTAGCGTTTGTCATTTTGCTTACTCTGAAGAGTACTTTTGTTAGGGCAGTGGAGTATGATATCTCAATCACATTCAACATTCATTGTAAAATGAAATATATTTTGAAGGGTTGGTTTGTTTATTAATATAACATATCCGTCCTCTTGCAATTATGTTGCTTTTCAAAATGGTTTGCATTGCTGGACAGTTAAACTAAATTGATTGAATTGAATTGGGATATCGGTGAAGGCAACGTTTGTTCTATTCATTCCGTGGCGGTGCCCCGCCATTCCCAAATCGTATCCGCCGCTCCTTCGAATTTTCCAAAATAATGGTGCAACCAAATCCTGTGCAGTGTGACCAACTGTAAAAGTTAGCGTAGAGCCTTGAAGACCAAAACACCCCTCCCTTGACAAAGGTCTACCAATTTTTCACAACCCAAAGTTATCCTGCCACCGCTGCTGAAAAAAATCCTAGAGGAAACACTGGGTGAAGGTGTTTATTTTGTCTGCAGGTGGTAATGAGCAAAATACACCAAATTACCCCGGGTTTACACCGGTTGCGGTTGCGGTGCGGTTGCGGTGCGTTCCGGCGACGCAAGCAATTAGATTCCATTCATTCGAATGGTGCAGTTTATACCGCTTGCATGTGCGTTGCGTGTCGACTGCGTCTTAGCTGCGGCGTGCCGCAGCCCTTCCACAAGGATAGCCTATTTTCTATTTTTGCCGGACGCCGCAGCGGTAGGCCTCCGGCAAATGGCAAGCTATCACAAGACACATCGAGCGGGACAGGAAGACCGACGCAGTTTCAAAATAAATTTCCGGTTACCTTTCAAGATAAAACACTCGCCAGCTCCTATTTCACAAGCATGCAAGCAAAACGTGATGTGGGCGTCGACGGGCCTGGAGTTAACGTGCGAGGTGCTCATTCACGGTTTAGACACCAGCGAACATGGACGAGGAGAGGTTTATATTGGAGGTAGAAAGCCACAAAATAATAAAAGTCCACCTCTCTTTCTGCTTCTCTGTTGAGCACAGACTTTCTGTGTGTTTGTCGTTGTTTTTAATGCCACATGATCGCGCGCGGTCACGCGAGACACGGCGGGAAGTGGTCGGCGACGGAGCTGCCGGACCGCAGTTGTGCGGAGCCGGTGTGGATTGGCCAAAAAATTGACGCGTCCGGAGCACGCAGTCAAGACGCACCGCAGCCGCACCGCACACGCAACCGGTGTAAACCCGGGGTTAGTTGCCAGTTCTTTCTTTAAAACTGCTATGTGTGAGTGTTAAAAAAGAAAAAAAGTTTGTCTTTATTTATGAAGAAATGGTCGTTGCAAAATAACGTATAACATGCGTCTTAAGTATCATTGTATATGTGTTGTAATTGCCACCATTTTAAAAGCAAAAACAAGCCGCAGCCCTTTTTGCTTACTATTAGAGTAATATATTTAGTGTGCTAGTATATTAGTGGTTGTAATATTAATCCATTAGTTAGATGCTTGTGACATTTTGTTATGTGTGTCATTTATTAATGTTTTAGCTGCTCATTATGAAGAATGTAGGAACCAAAACACAACTTCAGCTGCTTTTGAGGACAAATGGAACTTTTGAATAAGAAAAAAAAATCGCTTTACTGTTTATTAATATACTTAAAAAGATAAATGTGAAATAGGGATGCTCGGTGCAAGGCCTATGTATCATAATATATTTGCCGACGCAAGTAAAGAATAATGGAACTATTTTAAGCTATAAAGCCACGCTTGAATAATATGTCTGCTGCAAAGTGCTACAAAGCAAGAACTATTGGTCACTTTTTGGAGAAGGGAAGCAGAAATATGCGTCGCCATTCCTGTTTAGCTTGTGAGGAAACATTTGTATGTAAAAACATGTTCATGTTGGTCCTTTTTCTTGTGATTTTTGGAATTCAGCAGAAGATTTGTCAGTGTCCGTTATAGTGACTTTGTTGAATTGCGTCTCATGCTTGCTTACTCGGAATGTGCTCTGACCAATATTTCTTTGTCTTATTTTACAGGCCTTCCCGTGTATCTCCACAGGAATCTATGGTAGGATTGTCATTATTTATTAATTTGTGCATTTGATGTTTTTTTTTCTCTTTATAAAAGAGCTTCATTAAGATATTCTGCAAACATTATGTACCTTAAATTACAAATGTGTTTGTAACATTTAATATTAATACTAAAATTTGATTAGTTGGTATATTTAATTGAGTATGTTGAAACATTCAAACCAGCTCACCTGAGACCATGTGACAAAGCCTTGAATTAGGCTAACCAAATGCCTCGTGGGACCAACTGACCTCAAATGAACTAACTGCACTGTGCTCATTAAGCAAGGCATATTTGCTAAGATATGTCAAGCCTGTTGACAAAATGCTTTAAACTCATCTTACTTACCAAAAGGTTCTCTAACATAGTGACTATTGACAACTATTTTCCCATTTAGATATTATACACCTACTGTACAGTGCAATTGGCATGGAGATTTATTTTTTAACAGAAGTTCACCAATGAAGTGCTGCTATCAAGATATTTCTCATAAATTAATAGGAATAATTTATAACAAATATGCCATGTTCTCCAAAATACTTGCCTTTCTCAAGGTTTCAATAAACTCAGTGTGAATGCTAGTAACTGTTAAATAGGATCTGGCACGTGTAATTGTTAGCACAGTCATATTACAAGTGGTTTGGTGATTTGATCACTCTTTATTAGCAGAACATTATGTTGTACCTGTGGGCCAAACACTTTTCCCTCAAGCTATCCTTTCATACATTTACAGCAGCCGCAATGCATCGGTAAGCAACAGTTAGATCAAAACAAGAACACATCTCATGCCTCATTGGCATGTCATCCATAATGTGTGTAAATATATATATTGGTTTGGTTGGTTATTAAAAAGATGTAGACCCTCGTTTGACATCAGAGTCTAAGCATCTCACAAAAGTGAATAGGCCCCTCAAATTTGCATAAATGAATGATGATAAATGACAGTAGCTTGTGTAACTGATTAAATACAGTGTTCACCTCAAACTAATTCAATACACAGCCAGAAATATCTGCTGTCAACAAAAGTGAGTACACCCTAAAGTGAAACAGTCCACATTGGGTCGAATTTGCCACTTTCCCTCCCTAGTATTATGTGACTCATTAGTGCTGCACAGTCTCGTGTGTGAATAGGGACTAAATATGTTAAATTGTGTGTTATCGCTCTCACACTCACTAATAGTGGACGCTGGAAGTTTAACACATTCATTGCCAGACCAGCAAAAAAATTGACATCTTTTTCCGTCAATGGCAGTGAATGAGTTAATATGGCACCTCATGGCAAGAATTCTCTTCGGATCAGAAAAAAAATGCTATACAGTACATAAAGATGGCCAAGGTGGTATGATTGCCTGAGGACAGGACAGGTTCCACTCAGAACAGGCCTCGCTGCGGTCGATCATGTTCAGAGCTCATCTTTGGATGACTGGTGTGGGGTCAGCCTGTCACCATCATCCTACAAGGAGGCGTCTTCTAAAGAGGATAGATAGTACACAAGAAAGTCAGCAAACAAGCGGACAGGACATAGGTTACCCAAACTGTTTTTTTTGTGGTCTGATGAGGCCACTTATTTTGCTCAGATGGTGTACTGCATAGCAAGCGGTTCAGAGTGCCCTATGATTGGCTGGCAACCAGTTCAGGGTGTACCCCGCCTACTGCCCATAACTAGCTGGGATGGGCTCCGGCACCCACCACGACCCTTGTGAGGAGCAAGCGGTTCAGAAAATGGATGGATGGATGGTGAGATGTACAGGTGGAAGAAGATTTCAGTTGCATTCTGTGAAGTCCTAGTTACCTCCATGCCCAAGAGAGTTGAGGCAGTGGTGGAAAATAATTGCAGTCATACAAAATACTGACCAAAAAAAAAGGTAAAAAAAAAAAAGTCAGTTTGAGGGCTGGAGTGATTCGATGATATCTTAGTTGCTCTGCTCCTGCAATTCCTGTCATAAATGTCTTGCAGAGACAGTAGAGTTGATCTTCAGCTTTGTTCTACTGCTAGGATCACTCTCTGGAGGGCATGTCAGTACTGATTCATGTTAGGATCCCTTCCACGGTCTCAGAGTGGTTAAAGAAAACAAAACTTCCTCAGCTTTTTCTATCTCAGTGTTAACTGTTTGGTCTTGGCTAAAATTTAGTCTGCAGATATTGTTTTTTTTTTTTTCCAAAAATACGAGTACCCAGGTACTTGAAGCTCCTTGCAATCCGTTAATGTTGGTGTCTGCTAAAACAACACGATCAACTTCTGAGTTGAGTTTAGAACTTTTGAGACCTTTCAAATGTGTAGCATACAGGGGAGTCCTCGAGTTAAGTCGCACGTGACCTTCGTCGTGTTGACTTTACAGTGCCCGTGCCTCGTCCGTGGCACCTTCTTTTTCGTTAATTTCCCACATTAATCATGCCATTTTAAAGTTTTTGTTTTGTTTTGTTTTTTTAAAAGGTTGTGTTGTTGTTGCCTCCAGGAACAGGCGTCCATTGAGCAGGTTAGCCTCTGCCGTCCATCAGCAATGAATATTCGTGCGGAAACATGAAATATTAGTTCCGGCTCTTCATTTTTTAAAATACTGTAGAAAGTATTTTGATGTAAATAACTTTAATGTTCAAATCCGACTTAAGTCGAAATTTGGGAACCATCGGCAGTGTAAGAATGAAACTCGGCCGTAACTTGAGGACTCCCTGTACATACCAACTCTACTCTATGCTGTCGTCAGATTTTGTGTACAAGATACTACACACAAAAGACCATGATTACTTGCAGAACTTGTGCTGTTAAACAGCTGTTTTGGTGCAACACATACATTCATGTCAGCGGGGTGGGGGTTGATCATTGTTGTTACTGTATGCTGCTGGTAAGGGCATAGCTTATTGCAGTTCACTGTGTTTATTGTGGTGTCGAGTGCTGCACTGCCAGTGGGGGCCCGTCATAGCGCTGTGCCAGACGCCCTTACTTCAAAGTACAAGGCAGTGCCGAGCCAAGCGTGTTGCTGAGGGGAGGTATTAAAGCCTGTTCAATAAATAAACAGCTTAGCACTTCCCATAACTGCATCTCCACAGAACAATGCAGCTGATTAAGGATGAAGATCCAAACACAGCAGAGGGCAAATAGAGGATGGATTTTTAAAGAGAAACTATAATATAGTATCTAAAGTGAAGTATTCTTTTGTTCATATATTTTCTCTCTGATTCTTGAACTACGATGCTCTGAAAATGGTTCTAACCTTTTTGGCAAGCTTTTGGCAGTTTTTGTACATTTTAGACCAGTGGTCCCCAACCACAGGGCTACATAGAGGCTGATCCCCCCCCCCCAAAAAAAAAAACAGATGCACTTAACTGAGCCGCTGTCAAAATCCTTGTCTCGATCAAGTGATACAGGAAAAAAAGTCAGCGCACAAAAATGAGCAAAAAGTCTTTGGTGAGCTTCATGGAAATGGAAAAAAAGCCCATTTGATGAGAGAGAAGTCAAGCCTGCTCTGTCTAATTTGTGTCACAAAGGCTCACAAATGAGACAATGAAGACGGAAGCAAATTTATATTCCTTGTGAGTGAAAATTAATCTTCTCAATGCCTCTGAGGGTTGACAGAAAATTGTTTTTGTTTGGGTTTGGTTGTACGTTTATGCACGGTTTTCAGCACAGCTCAAAGCTATTTTACGATTTACCAAAGGGAAAAACGTTTTGGCCATCTGTAGTCTCCTGAGTTAGGGTGACCACTGACAAGACATCCCGTTTTTAATCCGGGACCTGTATAATTTAAAAAATTGTACAGTGTAGTTTTAACACCTTCATTATCTAAAGGATATGGATGTTTGGACTTCTGTCTTTTTTGGAAACCATTTTTAAACCTCTCCGTCTGTTGAACTGAAATAACAACTGCACCCATATGCCGGTTAAGCATAAACGCTTTCATACTTGAGCTTCTGTCAGAAAACATTCTACTCCTAACACTTTGACAGAAAGAATCAGGGACATCTTATCCAAGATATTTGTGTTAGTAAAAACAGATTTGTCAGGAACGCCGATTGCCAACTGACACTTGCCCCTCTATATTCCAGAGGACTCAGTCACCATTGACAGATTATGGCAGAGCAGCAAGGTTGGGTGTAACATTGGGGCACAGGGGGGTACCTTCCCACACATGGGAAGAAAAATGAGGGCTCACACTGGGCTGACAGTCTAATCCCTCAATCAGGCCCATTAACCACAACAGAATTTCAGCATGGACAGCGTGTTGGAAGTACCACCCGTAAACAAACTGGTACCCACTGTGGGCCACAGGGTCACCTAGCATGATAGAGGTTATTAAGTGTTACTCCTGTTTGTACATCAATCACAAACATGTGACCCGAGTTTAAATGGATTATTCCTTCCAAGGTGGAGGTGCTTCTTAATGTCTCACAAGATCAGTGCCAAAAATCAGCTGCCTATTCTTAGAGAGGTCGTTTTGTCTTGACTTGTATTTTTCCCGCCTTCATTCACACAGGCTTCAAAACCAGCAAAGCTACATAACATAAAATTGCTCTTTTAAAGATGGGTCGTGGATAATTTACTCTTGGCGCGATCTCATCTTTGCTGCTGCTGAAAAGCATTTTTGGAGGCATCTGCTCAGATCAACTCTAGCAAGAGAATGCCAATGATAGTATGCAAAAGCAACATCAACAACAATGTATCTGCATTTATAACACAATGGAAGCATTGAGCTGACCTCAGTGCAGCATTACTGCTCCTCCTCATCAGACATACATTATATGTATGTCTCTGTTTACTGTTCAACCTCCATCTTGTGTCTCAGTGTTAAATCTGAGGACTGTTGACAGAGATGTACCACTGACTGGGGTGATATGCGGGTGTAATCCACCCAAGCTGGACTGGATTGTCCGTGCTGCCATTCTCCACATCTGTCCAGATCAAAGGTGTTAAGCGTTAAGGATTCTTTCCTCCAGCCCAGCATCACACCAGCAGTCTTCATTCCTCTGGGATTAAGGAAGCTTGGAGACATTTGTGACACCTTATCTTTCAACAGTGTTATCTTGCCTCTTGTCGCCAGTGATGGCCAGGCAGGTTCACTCCTTCTGGCAAAACCGAGAGTTTACGACAATGAGTTTACCCTGGGTGGGAGAAGCACAGATATATCTAGAAAATAGAATTTAAGCAATCAGGCTTTTTGAGGTCGATTAACGATCAGAGGTTTTGAAAAAAAAAAAATCATAATTGATCACTGATTCGATCAGAAGATGGTGTAATATATCTATTTAATCAGCTATTATAGTTACTCTACATCCGACTCCCATCATAGTGAAAATACATTGGTGAAATTTTAAACCCCCCAAAAATATTCAAAAAAGCACTGATAAACATTGTTTACAGGATCTCCTTCTCTGACATTAATGAAAAACAAATACATGAATATTGTCAGATATTCATGTGGCCATGGTTTTGGCTAAAACTATCTTAAAAAAATAAAATAAAATAAAAAATAAAAATAAAAAAAGCCTACGTCTGCTCCTTTTTGGCTCATATTGGAATCTGGCAAGTGTTGTAAATTCTGGCGACTACAGACCACAATTATCTTTTGTGTCCTACACTGATGAACCATTTTTTTTACCTGGTGTCTATGTGATGTAGTAAGCACATTTTCTAAGTGTTTTGTCTCTGGTATAGCTTCACAGATTTGGCCCTATCGACGCAAAACTGTATTGACTTGTAATGTAATAGCGAACATTCAATTAAAACAATGTCGGCTTTGAAGTAACAATTCTATCGACCATTCAGCAAACAGCAGCGGGTCATAGACAATATAGACAATGACTGGTGCTCAAGAGTTAAAACCCTTTTTTTTTTTTAATGGAAATGCCACCCCAAAAAAGGGTTCTGTACCAAATATAACAGAAATGTAGTGCTCGTGAAATGGGTTTCAAGTGAATCTATAATGTGTCCTCTATGTAAATAGGAGTTGTGGGCTTTTGCCCATGCGCCAAAAAACACCTACCCCACCTCACATCAAATGAGGAAGGATGCTCTCAAGCATCAAAAAGGAATTATGTAAAATTGTCTAGCTGGAAAAACAACTAAATCTACTTTGATGTGCTTATTGCTGAATAACTGTATGTAAGTGGGCTGTTCTGAATTTGTCTCACTGTTACGACCACTCCAGGGTATACCCTACCTCTTGCCCAAAATCAGTTGGGACAGTCTTCAGCTCACTTGTTATTAGGGTAAGCACAGCTACAAGTACAGCTGAGTATTATTGGATGTCAAGGTTAGCATTAGCTAACAGTGTTAGCTTTTGCAAAGAGCATGCTTAATTGCTCAGTAAAGTCGATGCGGTTGTCCTGAGGGGGGACATGATTTGCAATGATGTTGCACATACAGAACAGGGATCCGAACACTAATTGAAAGTGTAATTTAGTGGTTGTCTGAGGAGGTGCTGACTCCATGAAGGAAATTGCAATCTATGTTGACTTGAAGCTTTCAGCCACGCCCGTAGTCGTCATTTTAAGGAAAAGGATACGAAGGATACGTACCATTGGCTCAGCAGTGGTCGCTCACTTGAGACAGGCACACCCACTCAAAACGGGCTCATTTCAGCAAAACAATTAGTTTTTAAGGTGTGTGTAATTCCTGATCTATTTGGAATTTTGACAAAAGCATGTCAAAGACACGTTAATTTGCTCCCAAAAACGTATAAATATTTTTTTTAATGTTTTCAAGTGTCCCAAAGATGTATATATACGTTTTTGTTTTTTCTTTTTTTTTCTTCTTTTTTATGCTGCTAGAGCATACAGAAGGCTTTGATGCAGCCTCTCAACTGCAAAGAACGGTTGCAGAAATTGTAGTTCTTACACAAACGGCCAGCAGGTGGCAGCAGAGCAAAGGAGATCAACCAGGGCCATGTTGAAAAAAAGATCAATTACTCACAATTCTAAATAGATTTGTGAAAATTGATTAAACTTAGCTATATTCTAATGCTAATTGCTGTAGAACTGAAAGAGATAGAAATATACTTTTTTTTCCCTGATGAAAGAAGAGACTTTAACCTTTCTTTTGATAGGTTCCATGTTTTTATAGCAATAGAACACAATATTCTGTGGGCCTTGCAAAATCAGTCAAAATCCAGTAAAACAGCCGAGAGCAAACTAGATTGCTTCAGTGAAAATGGCTGGGAGCGAATGAGTTAAGCCATTGACAATTTTGACATTTTTCAATATTGTCATGCATACAATAGATTGTCCAGCCTGTATGGTCTTATAAAACACCAAACAATCAGGATGACCTGTCACCAGGATCAAAAACGGAAACAACAGAAACTTATGTCGAGAACACACACTTGAGACTGTTTGAAAATGTGGACAAAAGTTCAGAATGTCTCCTTTTAATGTGTACAGTACATCTTGTGCACTCTTCAGAATGTTTTTAAAAGCAGGTGTTAATTTTAGCATGTAGGACAAAGAAGGGCATCACCTCAGTGGAACGTTTCCAAGAAAGGTCTTCATGGCCCGTGCCATAAAATCTGATCTCCTTCTTCCGACTTTCTTTTTCTGTCCGTCTTCCTTGCGTACTGTGTAGTGTGCTTCCACCTCTCTTTGTCTCTTTCTCCTTCTGTGGGCTACAAAGTCGGTCATGGTCAAAGCCGACTGTGTTCCAGTGTTAGTGCGGAAAGAAGCTCGGGGCGATTTGACAACCGCACATTTGTGTTGGGAGTTCTGCGGCACTTCTCTGTCCTCCACCTCGGGTCACCTCACCTGTCCTGAGGGCCCTGATAGTGTGACAAAGCTTTCGTCGTCCTTTTCCATTTCACATCACGCCAACTACAGCTGTGAAGACCTCCATGTTGATCTTAATGAATTCCCCGTGTTGATGTTTATGTAGCTAAATTAAGATCTTCTTGAAAAGCTCAAGTTAAATCATTGTGAGCATAGTGAAGTCAGTCACAATATAACACCAATAAAACGTATAACTAAAAAGATGTCATTGCTTTCAATATCAGGCCTCATTACTTGACTTCTCAAAATGCTGAATGGTTTGCACAAAAGTTACTTAGTTTAATTTTAACGCACTCACTTTAGCAGCTTCTGTTTAAAAGTTTTTCAGTTGTGTATTTATTTATTTAGCCTCTGGTGATTTTCCAAATGTTATATAGTGCAACCTTAGGCGATATGTTGCTCATGGTTGACAGTTCATCAAAATGAATGGCATGTTGAGACCTTGACCAACTTTAGGGATGCAGAAAGAGCCTGATAACACAGCTCCCTTCTGTAACTGTTGATCTGTTTTGGTTTGTTTTGTGTAGAATTCAACAAGCGCATGCCAGTGAGACACATTCTCACTAGGATTTTTTATTTTTTTTTTCCCCCTACAACAACAACAGTATAGTAAAATATCATGTTGCCGTACAAGCCCACTGAAATATTGCAAAGGTGGTGTACGAGATGCGAGGAACTGAATATGAGGTGCTATATAACAGCAAAGGATGCATGGGAATATTTGATTGCATCGGCTCACATTTGTTTAATGACTTCCTTCCTCTCACTTCATCAGGTGGTGTAGCAGCACCTTGTCATATCTTCTCACCAAAGATAAAAACACCTGAGCTACAGACGTTTGTTGTGAAAGTTAACTCAGATGAAGGAAGTGTGATAAGTGCAACACTGGCAATTTGTTTTTCCAGGTTAATCATCTAAAAGTTTTTGAAATGTATGGTACAGTTTAGACTGAATAATTTTGGTGTGTCAATTTTAACCTCCAGATTTCACAAGTGTCTTAATATAATCATTTTCTGAATATTATATTAATAATCTGGGATGTCTGTTACCACATTTTTCCAGAACAATACCAATATGAATACTCAAATCTTGAGTAGTAACTGATACCTACACCAAGCACTGATACCACTAGTACTTTTTCTTCATGAAATTTGGAGGAGAAAAAAAAAAAGATAATTCTAAAGACTTCCCAATATCACATTTTGTATGAAATTAATGGCAAATTCTAAATTCTAGTTCCTAATCATGAAATGAAATGTCGTTAGTACCAATACGTTGAAATAAGGTAGAGTATCGACCCTTTACCGATATCTTGTATTGGTAGTCATCCTTCACTGTTAATAATTAATTAATTAAAATATGCCGCAAATGACTTTTTTTTTTGTCTTTTGTCTTTTGTTTGTCTATCAGTATTAACATTAGAAATGTAACAATATCCAAACATCACAATATAATTATGACTATTTTGGGGAAGGTTGGTGATATTCTAATAAAGCTCACCATCTGAATAACTCTCAATACTGTAAAAAAAATAAAAATAAAATAAAAACTCATGATGGGGCAAAATACACAATATTGTGTTTTTGTGCATAACAGAGAGAAAGAACTATATTCATCCCAGTAGGTTTACCGCTCTCAAACCATCTTGAATTACTGCACTGTATAAATATTTTGCAGTGTGTTTTTCTATTGCTTCAACGGTACAACGAGTCATGGTCTATGTAGTAAAAGAAATTGTTTTTTTTAACTGAAGTGGACAAAAAGTAATGTTTGTTTGAGATGTACTGCTTTTAATGTAACACGATGACGACAATATTGTCGCAGTTTTAATATCACAATATTGCTGTTATTGTTACATCCCTAATTGACACAGGACCTCAAATCCCCATAATCGTAGAACTAAAAATGTCTTTTGTTTAATATTATAATACTGAAATTGAGACACTCAATAATCTTTCTAATTAGTTTGATCATGCTTTTAAATGGTGTGAAAGTGCTTAATGAAAAGGTGAAGTTGTGCTCATTTGATGCATTTGACATATTTGCTGTGGTCACTTTTTCCTTAATCTGCCTTTTTATGTCACAGGAACTATAATGAAAATATTATGCAAGCAAATTTTGCTTCAGTATCTCTGTTAGCAACATGCTCGTCCTAAATCCCCCCCAGCCCCACCTCCTGGTCACACCCACCATCTTTTCTCCGTGCTGGGCTTTGTGATGAAGTAGAGGAGCCTTCAGCAGAAATAACGTTGAACCACCTGAGTCCTCATCAGCGCCGCTACACGACACATATCCCATCAGTGCGCCTCACGAAGATAAATCTCCCTGAGCCGGCCGTATTCCCAACATAGGACAGAACCGATCCGAGCAGGACAGAGACCCTAGAGGGCCCACCATCGCTGCACCTGACGCCAGCTCTCCACCTCCTGACATATTAGCTTACACTGAAACCTCCACAAAGAGCGAATGGACGAGTGAAATAAATCCCTTCCAGTCATATGAAATTCATTTGACGTGTTTGCGCAACAACATAACGCTACGCTTACACCACTACGACATATGTTGCCAGCAACCTAATTTTTCCAAAATGAGTGTTCCTTTGGCCTTTACTTTTCTCTGAATTCAAGTCTTGCAGTTTTCTCACGGGCTGTCGTGGTATCCGTGACGGCAGTGGGGGAGGGGCTGCTGAATCCCAGTGGCTTGAATTTGCATAAATTATCAAATCATAATTACCCCTAGTATACTTGTCATTGAAATTGTATGGAAGTTATCAATCCCTTTGCAGCCTTGCTAATGTATCAAATTGTATCATGCAGGTGTATGTGAAATGTGTGAGCTCTTTCCCTAAAGGCACCCGCTACTTCATTTATTATATTATGATTGATGTGTGCAGCATAATTATCAAATCAATAAAGAGCCTTGAAGAAAGTCACGCATTGAATTGATTCAATGTACCCAATCTTGTTTGCCCATTGCTGGTGACCAGATGTTCTATTATGGTTGAGATACATTCAGGATGTCTCAGCCAAATTCATTTTATGTTTTAAGGCATCACAGTACGCACAAATGTGGACCTTCAACTCATTTATTCAATTTCCTTTCCTGTATTTATTTTTATGACACCCTTTTGCTAGACAGCTGGTTCTTTTTTTTTTCCTCCACAGCTTTTTTGTCTTCCTCACATCTGCTCACCAATACTACATGACAGCGTGGATTGAAATGTCGGTATAAAATTGCAACAAAATATAAAATGGTGGTAATGCTGCAAAGTTAAACATATACTGCACACAAGTGGAGCCGGGTAACCTAAGAAGTGACTTGGCGTGCTAGATTTGGTTCCTGCAGCCAAGATACTAAGGAATGAACGCTCGGTAAACTATTTGCAAACACGCAGCCTAATGCAGCCTCAGAGCAGACACGCTGTCACTGCTGGCTGGTATGCTACTCACATCCTGCTTGTAGTGGAGCTCAATAACATGTCTTCACCCCTCTTGGTGTAACTCAACTTTTCCTGCAAGGCAGAGAGGGAAATAAAGAGAGGAAAACAAACAGGAAGATAAACATCAATAGTCAGACGGCGTAGGTTGTGTGAATTGTCGTTTCATTTTTGCTGTCAAGTCTATAAACTTTACAGAACAGTTATTTACTGACTTTGACCTCTTGTGCTCTTGAGCGTGAGATGACATCATTCAGGCAATGTTTGGATTGATTGCTTTCGCTTATCCATTTTTTTCTTCACATGCACCTTAAAATGTCCTTGCGACACTTGTAAAGCCGTTTCATAGGTCATACAATGTTATATCAATGGCCATGACCCAGGAAGTAAAAAAAAAAAAAAAAAAACAGATCTGAGAAAGTGACCCATGCAATAACCAACCGGCTACGAATGTCACATGGCCCTTGTACCAGTTGATTTGGGTTGAAATTGAGGTCTCGACCCCTGTCATTACAGCAATATAGTGCTCCCCTGCAATCTCTGTTCTCTTATTAAATGGAAGAGTGCCCATGCTGGTTGGTTTCCGTCAAATTATTATATAGGATATAGTCTTTTTAGTTTGCATAATTCTAAACATTGCCTGATTTATTAAAAGTTTATGCATGCAAAGTTGACTGCTCACTCAAGCAGATGTGGGTGTTGATCTGTTAACCAGCCACACCCAGTTGTGTAAAATTGTTGTGTTGATTGTATGTGTTCTGCTTAGCGTATATGTAAATGTTATTTTACTACTGATCCCTTATTCAGTTGTAATGGCTCCACATCGCCCTCCCTCCTGTATGTGGCGGGTATGAATAGTAGGATGTCACGATAAGGGCAATATCGTGATATTGTGATATTAAAACTGCTACAATATCGTCGTAGTCATGTTCACAATATTTAAAAGGAGCACATTTGTTAAAGTCAGGTTGATTTCCATTTGTGCACTTCTAGCACCCTCTAGTGGCTAGTTTATTAGTGCAATTTAATTTTCATTAGGGATGTTTTGGCCTTCTATGTTTAAAATCTATGCTAATTGTCAGATGAAGGGGAACCTAATTTGCTTGTGAAGCAATCAATGCGTGCTTGCATTACCAAGTAAGTGCCTCAATATTGTTATTCGAGATTGTAGGTGGTTTATATGCATTGCTGTTATGTACAAAAGCACATTTACAATATTGTGATCTTTTTTAAATATCGCCAATTCCCCCACAATATTGTGATAATTATCGTATTGTGACCTGCATATCGTGATATCGTATCGTGATGTTTGGACATCATTACATCCCTAATGAATAGCAGGGTGTAGCGTATGTGCCGGCAGTTCAGGTGTGTCTTTGCCGAGTATGCCAAGACTGCCAATTAGACCTTGTGGAGTCACCATGTTTTGCACAGGAAGTAAATAAGTAGTCAAAGTCACGTCTCCTGTCGTTAATTACACAATGTAATGCAGACACCAGGCGTTGTGAGCTCCCCACCAAAGAGGAAGTTTTACATATATGCCTACATATGAGAGGATTTTAGCAAGTGCGATGAATTTTTATGGCTGGTGTTGCGTACTTAAAAGCGCATCTGAAAATTGGATGCAAATCAGCATGCAAAACTGTGTCAGAAGAGTGCAGGCAAAATGAGAAGCTATTGGGGAGAAGTTAAAATCTTTGAAATGCCAGAAACAAAAATGATGGCAACATATCGTCTATTCAGCAATGCACATGTTAACGTTTCTGAATGATCTAAGATTTGGAGCAATTCACAAAAAAAGTCAAGATTGTATATTCTAGCAAATTCAGTTCCCCCTACTATACATGTTATGAATGTACTGTACCATCCTGGTATTAACATTTTCTTTCCTTTCGTAGGATTTCCCAATGAGCCTGCAGGTGACATTGCCCTGAACACAGTTAAAAGTTGGATCGAGGAGAATCCTAATACAGTAAGATATGTTTTTATTCTTTCTTTCTTTCTTTTTCATCTTGTTACAAATGAGCATGATTGGACCGCCACAGTGACACAAAACACAAATTTCCACGCGTCACTGTATTTGATGACATCTCATCTATCTGCCTCGCTTGAGCAACCATCAAGTTTGTGGTCTGCATTTTCTCATCAAATTAAAAGCCAGTCTGAGACTAATCAGACCTTAAATGCTCTGTTGACTCTTTAATTGGTCTTGGCTGAGGAGTATGAACGAACTCAAGAACATAAACACATCAGATGAAATAATCTCTGATGAGTTTTTGTTTTACATGAATTACTGAGGTCTTAAATGGTCTGGACATGACTAAGCCTTTCATGCTAAATTGTGCACACTGGTTGATTTGTTGATAAACATCTCAAGTGAAGTGATTATCTCAAGCATATGAAATTGAATAAATCACATCATTAAATGATTCTTTTTAATTCCAGAAAATATGAGTCATTTGGAATAACAACTTTACCAGTGACTTTATATAATTCAGTTTGCAGAAATACAATATAGCAGCAATGATCCTGAGTGGTGAGCAGGTTCACCTCAAAATCATTCCTGTATATTTGCATATTCTTTATATAGAAAATAGTTGATTGGATAATATAAGATAATAGAATAGAATAGAATAGAATTAATGCTGTCGGGTAATTATTTTTTTAATTAATTAATCACATAATTTTCCATCATTAATTGCAAATTAGATTTACTTTTTTATATATAGATTTTTTTTTCTATTTTATTTGAGCTTATTTTTTCCACCTCTCATAAGCCATGTGCTTAATAAAATGCAAAATGCCAAAATGTAGACGAAATGCCGAGCTGATTATATTCAGAAATTAATGTGAGTATGCGAACGACAACGAAACGTGGGCTTAACAACTATGTGCAAGTTTTTCTGGCATGATAAAAATCTGTGTAATCTGCAATAACCGAATACTGTAATATAATATGATGATTTTTTTTCCATCAAATTATATAGATTTCCTGTATTTAGATGGCTAAGAACTGCTTGTCAGAAGGGAAAGATGACATCGAACATTAACCTGTGGGTAATTTAGCCGTCAGAGATCATCTTTGTGTCCTCTCTTCTATCTGTCACTGTGGGTGTCCGTTAAGCTCACAGCTTGATATGCACCCGCAACCCTCAGATGGTGTTACAGATACCGTAAAGAGGCAGCCAAATAGTACCTGCTGCTGGATTGCTTTGCAACTGACGTGTGACAAGAGTCAGCTTGATGATTTCAAAGGCGAATGTAAATGTAAAGAGCAGGATGACTGTAAAGGCCTAAATACACCAAGGCCGACATCCTTTCCTACGATGCCCTCCGACGTGAATGAAACCCTCCGGCTTTTTGCATAGTATCGTATGTAAAAGTAAATCCTACCTGCTATATCCAGTCGCGTCCCCATGTCATGCCATAGTTTGGCTTTCATACCTTTGTCGGCATACCCTTTAACGTTAATATCTTTAACCAAACGCACGTCATCTTCCCGATCTTCTGTCCAGACATACATTGTACGTTCAAATGCGGAGGGTAAAACAGGGTGACGATGCGCAAAATGAGCAGGGGGAAAAATGGTCCAGGCTTTCCATCAGTACTGTTTATCCGCGTTCATCACTTCTTCTTGCCCTGTGCGCTGATTCGCTAGCTAACAGCCAATCACAGAGATCAAATGCTCCGACGCCGATTCAACATGTCGAATTTGCTGGAACCATCACCCCACCCCAACGTATTGTAACTCGATCCAACTTTTTGACAGTAATTTACACACTGATCAGACGGTGCATGCCATCTGATATAACGCTGTCCGACTCCCGACGTCGGATTGGTGTATCTAGGCCTTTAAGTGAAGACTTTAAATTGCACATACTGTAGGTTTGCATGTGATTGTTTTTCTGTCTGTATGTGCCCTGCACTTTTATGAAAATCAGTTTGTATAAGTCCGAGCTCTCACTGACGCTTTCATGAGCATTTACATTTTGATTAACCATTTGTACAAAGTGACGACTGGAGTGTTTACATTTTGTTGCACAAAAAATATGCAGCTGTATATTCCTATTCAGAACGGCAGTACGACACTGCGGATTGTGTCCGCTTCGTTATCGAAAATGTTTCTGTTACCAGGCACAATGCCAACTTAAACATTAAGATATAATCAGGTTGAGTCCAAACAGAAGCATCCTGCCATTATGCAACAGGCTCACATAGGCAGTAGGAAGAATAAGAATTAATCATGCATGGAGCAGTAGAACTTAACCTGCTTGTTCATCTGCAGTTCAGTGAGCTCAATGCCTGGAGCGCTAATATTGTCATTGTCCACCGAGACAATTCATTTCATGGCGACAATAAGGCTTCGACTTGTGGGGAAAATGCTGCGCTATTGTGGCTTAAAAATCTGTACAATAGCCTGGCAGAGGATCTGACACTTGGGTGGCAGAGAGTCCATTCCCTTCTCTGGTCTGCATACTCTGCATGTGCATCTATTTTCTCTTTTGTGATTCATCCATTTGTATAATAGTAACATGATAGAATGCAAACACAATGTGTTGGAAGTCTCAAGATGTGGTTACAGAAAGACGTCGTTGCCTTGCGGTGTTTTCGCTTCGACAAGACTGAAATTGAAAAATAGAGAAGACTGTGTGATTGATTAGCCTTGAGTTTATCTCCTCTGCCAGCGTTCTAACACTGATGCACTCGCCAAAGTGCAGCAATGTCGCACCCGGGCTTCCATTGTTGAAGAATAAATAGCATCTGTGTGGCAAGACCCTTTAATCTAGAGACCCGAGTGCAGCCGTGATTCTTCAGATCACAATAGATGAAAGAATGAAGGGGCTCAGAATCTGCTATGGTCCATAGAATGGAATTTGTGGGAAGGGTGAGGGCATTCTCATATCCTCAATAAATGCAACGATTGACACCCCAACACTCATCTGGTGTTAGTTATTTCTCGTTTTTACTTCTAATTGGCTTTAATTTGCTGATGAAAAATGTGATCTGACACGTTATTTTGCAACCTGCGCTCTGGTGTCCAAGCTTTTTAATCAAACATGCAGCTGCCATTGCTGACACTAAAATCTTGAGGTAAATGTAGAAAAAAAAAAAAAAAGTTTTCCCTCTGTATTTCCATAATAACTTGATGGTAAATGCACCCACATATCTGAACAGCTTTCTTATGTGTTTTCGAATCATCAGTTATTTGCACCATTTGTCTTTCAAACACCAGATAGTAAATCCAATCTTAAACTTATGCCTGGGCTTTAAAACATGATTTGTGACACATGCCAAGTGAATAAATACAATATTGTTTGTGGAAATGGATATTATTAATTTAGGATGATGTCTGTGTTTCGATATGATAGAGCCATTTATAACAAATGGTGGCATTTATTGTCAGTGAGTTGAGTAAGATGGATATTTTCTTATATTAGACTATATTGTGAGATTTGCCTTCAAAGAAAAACAAAGCAAAAACTAAAGGAACACAACACTTGCTGAATTCAAGGTGAAGAGAGCCAGATTCAATGAAAAGAACTACTGATCTATAAAAACTGTTGCCTTTTATTAAAAGAGCTGTATAAAAAAAAATGACAGTACAATATATTGTTTTAATGAAAGAGAAATAGCAAAACCTTAGGTACCTAAGTGGAACAGAAGAATAACCTTTAAATTCCTGCAAACTACAACCATAGTAAATAAGTCAAACTGCACCCAATTAAGTGAGTGTAACAAATTGGAAGCAATCGAGTAGAGGGTCAAAAACAGCAAGAGCTCATCCTTAAGAACTTGGCTTTGTGGCCAGTTTCTCCACATGTAGTGCCAAAAAATACAGCATAGGGTACATTGGATCCCCCCTTGAGAAATGAATAACAATCCACACGGTGAACCAAACTGAAAATGAATTTGTCAGTTTTTCTTATGAGGTTTTGAGAGCAACCCGTAAGTGAAAAGGTACGTTCAAGACCGCTATCTTTTTTTCATTAAAATGTGCTGGCTTACTACAGGTTGTTTGAAGATCTATGCAGTTTAGTTTGATCATTAAACCTTCTTTACAGCAGGCATCTAAAACCTGTTCTGGACATTAATGATGAGTTCAGTCCAAGGTGAGCATTTACTGTGTGCTGTTAAGCACCGCATACAAAATGTGTAAAATGTGTGAGATTGTGTCACTGATATTTAATTAACTCTGCCAAGCCACACAACACCTATAGTGCTCAAAACATATTCGTAAAAACACAGTGGGCTCTGGCTCTTACTTATACTTGGTATATGTTCTGAAAACTGACTTTTGGAATATGTGAGATGTATTTTAATTCAGGGAAAAGCTTCATGTATACAGTACATTGGAAATTAGTATTTTGTATGCCAATGCTAAGCAAACAAAATTGCATTGATGTACCACAAAATCAAATTCAGTCTTCCTTGTCCCACAAGAATTAGGACATAAATGCAGACAAGAGTAAAAATTCAATTAGTATCATTTAACATGGATCTGATTCAATAATTACATTTGGCTCTTAGAGAACATTGATGCAATTCAGTTTAGATTGGACGAGCCAAATATATTTACAACATTGTTGTATTACATTTGCCATTGACTGGAATGGAAAAAAATGTGAACAAGCATAGAAATCAGTAACGTGTAAACTTAGGTTGGTTCCCTGGGTAGGTGCGCACATGCACTGAGCATGCCTCACTAGGAGCTAGCATATGACAGACTTTATGCATCAGTTAGCTAAAACTGTAACCATAATATTGACAGTAGGCTATATGAATGATTAATGAATATTACTAATATTAAAGACTGTTACTTCTGTAGGAATTAATCTTATGTAAAAGTAATACATTAATGAAAGTTACAATAGTCATACTTTTTAGTGAGTGCTGCATTCAAGCGTAAGGAAGATGGTGAGGATCTATACTCCCTTCTCATGCCGCTGTCATCTCTTGTATCAAGAGAAATGCTTGCCGAAGGGTGTCATCTGTGGGTGCAAGAGAGGCCGCATTTCCCCATGCGTGCCTCAAGGATGCTGATGCGTCCCACTGACGGTTTGTGCAACTGGCATGTCGTTCAAAGCCGGCGCGGCTCTTTTGAAGTGAGTGTCTACGCCCTTTGAATTCTCTGCTGCGACTGGGAGCGTCAGGCACATGTGGTCTGATCAGCAACTGAGAGCAGGACTGAACATTTGGCTGTGCGTGCGCCCACACCGTTATGTGATGCAAAGTTTGAAATGCCAGACTGTATCTCCAAACTCAGACGCCTCTCTGCCAATCGAGATTCCATACATTCTGACTGACTTTTTTTTTCTTAATTTTGTCAACCAATTACTTTTCTCCTGCAACTCCATGCATGTTATGTAGTGTGATATATTAGTGAAGGCTTCAGCGCGGGGGTTTTATGGCTTTTTATGATCTGAGGGTTTTATGATCTGCCTCATTCGGAATAACATGATGTATGCTTTCTGATTCCCTTGACCTCCATTTTGGGTAGTTCAAAATCAAAATGAAACTAGCATCACTTTTTGGATGGATTGAAGAAGATATGGATTCAATTACCAAAATGATGCTGTTGAAAGTTATTTCTAAAATGTAACTTTGTAGTGCTTTACGCTATCTGTAGATGAAAAGAGGCTGTGTTTAAAAGTGTGTTCTGTAGAAGATAAAAAAAAAGAAGAAAGTTTATCACAAACAGTGAATGTGACAGTATTTTCAACATTTATCTGGAAAATATTTGATTGCGCCCTTGTGTGAAATATCTTTTTGTGGGGATTATAGCTTTTATCTTTCCATCGTGTCCAAAGACCAATGTGTTGCTTTAGTAATAACAGAATGATTGTATGGTTCTATGAAACATGAATAACGGGGGATAATCTGGGGGCCTGTGCTTTCATCTTGTTCGATTGCGTCTATTGTCATTTGCCAAGCAGCAAGATAAAGCCGGAACTTCACGTTTTATTTTGTGCCGTTCTTTGTGATAAACAGGTTGCTTAGAGAAGCCGTTTTATAGGATTGTTTTATCTCTTTGCAGCATGTGAAATAGCTGTAAATTCATCACGTGGAGTGCAGAGGATAACTTTTCACTCGTTTTTGTCGATTAAAATCTATGGTCTTCCATTTAAGACAGCTGTTTTTGGTTCTGTTTGGTTTGCTGATTATCACTCTGAACCAAACAACTGTTGGCTGTACGATAATTGGGTGAGTCTGTTGACCCCTCACTCTGGTGGAACAAATGTCTTTATATTAGAAAATAAATAGATTCACTGCATTGCATTACACAACTCTCCTGTATAATTTTTTTTTTTGGTATAGCCTGCATTATTATTATTATTTACAGTACAGTTGAACTTCTAACTTGGCGGCTTCTCTGTTGAGGCTAACCCAAGTGGTTGGGATCCCGTAACGTGCGGAATTAGGACATAAACGCGGACGAGACGGAAGTTGGGCAACGGTCTTTATATACAAGAATCCCAAGTAACAAAGAGCAGCGCTGGATTGAAATGGCCTGGACGAAAAGGAGAAAGCTTCACTGAGAAACCTTGATGGAGAGGGCATGCCTGGATGCATAGAAGCAACCCCGAAAACATGGGAGAACAGCTTGCATGGAAGATTAGGGATAAGAAACCTCGAAGTACTGAGAGAACCCTCGACATACTGACAAAAGTGTCACTCTGTAACTCCAGCTAGGGCAAGGCGCAATTCTCTATGACAGAATAAAGGCCTATTTGACAAAATGACAGCCTAGATGAAATAAGTGACTCGTACAGGACTATAACAACTGCATAGTAACTGGCCACATCATCTTCATCATCATCATCATCATCATCATCAGGTTTACCTGTTTGACATCTATTAAACACGACACAAAAACGAGAGAAGACACTCAGTTCAAGGCTCGCGAGGAGGGAGGAGAGGAACTGACTAATACAATTCACTCCAGCACTCTCTGAAGAATCCTTTCCTCACCCTCTCTATTTATTTGGTTTTCCACGCCCTTTCCACGCCGCTAGTTACATGGGTGTTCCAACCCTAAAAATGCAAATGCAAGGCATAGTTGGAACACAGTGAACTTGTTTGTCTGGTGCATGTGAGTGGAAAATTGCTGAGTACGTGTGGTCAAGTTTGCAATAATTTCTAAACAAGAAACAGGCAGCCTCAGCAGACTGGCTCGAACCATTCTGCTGCGTTAGATGTTGTTTCTTCAGCTTTTTGAGTCAAATAGCAAAATTCAAATAGCCAGTCTATGTGACTGTGGGTGGGAACAGAGCAAAGCAGTCTTAACTGCAAGCAGAAGCAGTTCTTTATTGCAGCAAATGTATGATAACCTATTATTTACAATTATTCCTACAGCCATCATCATTAGGGACATAGCAACTGCTTCTCAACGCTCTGTCAGGGTCAAATGCAGAGAACGAATTTCGCCCTGCTTACGTAGATTGGTGTGACAATCAGTGGCACGTTAACCTTTAAACTTTAGCTGCATAGCAGCTAACAACATAATCATCACAAGGAACATAGCAACTGACAATATTATTGTCACAAGGAACATAGCTACTGCACAGCAACTGACATCATCACGATGGTCCATTTTTAAGGACCATAACAACACAATGAGCTTGTGAAAGTTTTGTAACTTTGGAATGTATAAATCCCCCAAATGATGCTTGAGTTCCAGACTCGTACTTTCTTACATATTTCTTAGGCATGTTGGACTTAAGAGGTTCAACAACTTAATTTTTCATCCTCTCTACTTATAATTAGTTGAGGAAGCATGACTATCTGGAAGTATGTCTTATCAACTTTTTTGATATTTGCATGGTCTTTTTCAGAAATTGTCTTTTCTCCTTATTAGTGAAATTACTCAAATGTTCTGGTCGCGTGGTGTCCATTTTTCAAACGTGTAAATATATTTTAGATGGATGCAGGCTTTAGTTAGATAAGACAACATAATTGAAAAGCTGTTTGTGATAACAATTGGAATTGCTGTGGACGTTATTGAAGATTGCACTGCCACTCAAAATGAAACAAACAAACCACATTATGTATTGGGCTCTGTATATTTTTCATGTTTTGAATTATTGTGAGACCTGGTGTTTGATTTTTGAAAGTCCTTTGATATTTAGTTGTCTTGGTCTCCCTTAATCCAGCTGCTACTGTATACAGCAGAGTCTGTCCATACAAGACCCACCCACTGCACACCAATACTGAGATATGATGGCCTCTAAGCGCAGCTCCACCTCAACACTTACTGTGCTGGAAAAAGCTATCTTAATGACATGCTAATTGATTTAGTGTAGCACAGATAACAGTAGGCTGGCACACCGTGATAAAGCGAGAGCGGGTCGAGCCATTGGTTCAGAAGAGGACAGGAGACTCATCAAACTCCAAGCAGCTCCTCCACTCTCTTTGAACACAGTTTTACACTACTGCACCCCATGCTGATGCATGGAGACCTTGAATGTGGAGGAGGGTGTTTGTGAGTTTGTGTGTAACTGTACTCCCTTGTAAATACAGTAGTGTGTGGCACAAGAAGCATATTTTAAGACTGCACTGTCCTCATTTCTTAGCATTTAACTGTATCTCTTTGCAAAGCACTCATTTGCACTTCTTTTTGGACACTCTTTGGTGGGCAGAATGAACAGAACAGCATGTCACTGATTAACACTTGCAAGTGCAGACATGCAGATTGGACTATTCAACTTTAATTATTCAACTTCATCTGGTGTTTAACGCTGGTGTGTCGTTCCAGGATAAAGTCAAAGTACATTTGAGGCAAGAATTGGACTCATTATGTTCTATCTGTTGCCCAAGAATTTTTTGTGGGAAAAACATGGGACTTATTTCGCTGTACATACTTCTTCCCTTACGAAACGAAAATATATTTACCAATATATTATTTGAAATATATTGCAACATATTCAAATATATTATTTCCCAGTATATACAACAATATATTATATATTGTAAATATATGGGATTTTATATTAGTGATAATATATTACACAAGATATTATATCTTCATGTAATATATTGTAATATATTGCAAAATATCCAAAAAATTGCCGCTTTCCATATATCACAATATATTGAGTACAAGATATAATATATTTGTTTATATATTCCAAAATATATTTAATTATATATTCATAAATATCCAGTCATGCCTTGTAATTTATACAGGAAAATGTATTGGTAATATATGTAAAGATATAGTGTTGCATATATTTTCAATGTATGTGTCAATGTATTTTACATATATGGAGAAATATATGAACATATATGTAAAAATATATGAGAAAATATATGGTAGAATGTACCATAAATATGTAAAAATATGTGCATTAATATATTTATTACATTATAGAATAGGTGTGTAATTATATAGAAATGTGTAACAAACAGTATATGGGCAAATCATTAACACAGACTAATCGGCATTTATCAAAATTCACCTTTATTTCCTTTTAAAAGAAAAGCAAAAAAAACTAAAGGATTTTGAGGCAGACATGTACTTTGTTCACAGGAACAGCATTAAACAGTGCAATCTTGTATAAGTACAAACAAATGTATTTATTATTATTATTTATTATCCTATAATAGTGCAATACACAAGTTGAAAATACTTATAAAGCTTACAATTTCCGCTTCACCTGATGTCTTAGCTCACAGATTCGATTATTGATGGACTTTCTCACATCAGCTTCTTTGGCCCCGGGAAACTGCTGGACAACAGCATCTGTTAAACAGAACAACACTGTGATTACCCACCCATGTCCTTCTGTTTTCTGTCCGTCTGCCCCACTATCTGTGTATATTACTGGATAGCTGATAGCCCATACATGCCCGCGCAAGCAGTTGAAGCCAAAGACTGCCATCTTACTCCTCCCATCTCGTGAGCAGACAACTGTATAAACTGTATGTATATGCACAGATTAGACATACACAGCTCGTAGGGTAGAGGTTGGCGGGATGGTCACTATTTTTTAACAAGTGGATGGTATATGCTGCTTTGAAGACCCCTTTTTCTTTTATTGCTCAGTTCCTTAGACCCCAATATTAGATTTGGCAGAGGAATCTTTTGTTGAATTACAGGTATAATTCTTAAATAAAAAATATACAAGTTTCCTTCTGTAAACATCATTAAGCATATCAATTGTACATTTACTTAAGGCAAGTTGTAAAATGTCTTAAGTCCTCGTTTATATTTAACAAATTCAAATCACAAGTCAGGCTCTTTCTACTAAGTACTGGGGGTGTGACTTGCCTAGTACCTGACGATTCGATCCATATCACGATCCATAGGTCACGATTCGATTCGATACCGATTAATCCCGATATGAATTTGCAAGTCGATTGTTGCGATTTTTTTACTCAAATTTAGAAAATACCATTCAGTAAACTTGTACACTGAAAGATTTCAGTCTTATAACTGTGAGCCACTGTATTTAACAAACAGGTTGTAACATTTTTCATGTTTGAACAGCATTGAAATAAAATATTAAGGCTTAATGTTCCATTAATATAACATTCTTCCATGCTAAAGGTGTGAAAGTTAGACGTTTTGTTGAATATTTTTCCATCAAAAATGGATGTTAAAAAATCGATTCGGCTGCCTATTGAATCGATTCGATTTTTTTTGTTAACACCCCTACAAGTACGGTCTCAAATGTTCTTCAATTTTGATTCTGTAAATGTATAGGATCATATGCTGAGAAACATTCCTAGAGAGGAGCAATATGTTAGCCTTGTGGCTACAAAAGTCGTGGCTTATCGGCTATCCAGTCATATATACAAATCAGTGCTCTGCCCCCACTACTTCAACATGGATGGGCAAACTCGGTCCTCGAGGGCCGGTGTCCTGCAGGTTTTGGAGGTTTCCCTCTTGCAACACAAACTGATTCCAATCAACAGGAGCTTGCTGATGAGCTAATCATATACCATCTGTGTTAGAGAAGGGAAACATCCAAAACCTGCAGGACTCCGGCCCTCGCAGACAGAGTTTGACCCATACGTCCTGCTCTGGTTCACTGTAAATGTAAAAAAAAAGAAAGAAAAGTCCACACTCGCAGAGGTGCCCTCAAAACCCCCTCTGACAAATTCTTACCTTTCAAAGCTTGAAGCTTCCTTGGGTCGAAAGCCTGTCGACGCTCTGAATTGGGATCCAACTTGCTGCGCCCTCCTTTCAGGTTCGACTTGAGGAGGACTTCTACATCAAAGAGACCCATCAGCAGCACCCGCGCCATACCATTAGGGGTGGTACAAGCTCTTGCACTCTCCCAACAATGTGCTGAGATAGTGACATCATCTTTGCCAATTTTCACCTGGCATAGACAAAAGTAAAATAAAAATTAAATTGAATTAGAATGTGAAGAGAAGAGAAAAACACCACAAGCAATAATGCTATAAGTTCTAATGTTAGAAATTCAAATACCAGTACTAACTTGTGTGGGTCCGCGAAGTATGCAAAGTGATGTTTCGCCGAGATAGTCACTCTCAGCATCTGGTCCAACAGCATCTTTGGTGGGGCGGTTGTCAACATTTTCGTTGGTCACGGTGTTGTGGGAAACTAGCTTTTTCACCTCCACCAACAGAGCAGGAATTTCTTTTTCTTCTTTTTTTTAAAGTACAAGATTATACAGACAGTCAATAACTTTGTCCACGAAGCCACACATCAGTTGACATATCAAATAATTATAACTGGAGTAATTTATTGTAGACACCGACTCCATGCACAGTTTATCATGCTCGTTCATCCTTTTATCCACAGTGGTCCTACCTATCTGACTACACATGCCAATAATGGGCGACTGCTTTTTAGATGTAGATAGCACATTAAGAATCAGCCTCAGGCTATAGTTGTCTAAATACCATATGATGTACAATAATAATGAATTACATAATGCTCAATACTCGCCTTTAACTACCATGCTTCACAGTTTTGAATTTTCTTTACATAAAGCCTTGATCTGGCTCTGCAGATCACTGATGAGGACGTCGTTTTCCTGGCTAGACAGCAACTCTCAGTGTAGCCTCTTTTTCTATATTAATTAACAAATACAAATTTAATGTCAATGTTAACACCAATGTAATTGAAAAAAATATTACAGAATAAATGATTAAAATAGTCAAACAAGGATACACGTATGCTAAACTAAACAGAACAAACATTTTGGCGTTTTTTTTGTTTTTTGTTTTTTAAATAAGGCAACGCTAACTTGAAGGAGAAAAGTGATAAATTGTGCTTGAGAAGAGCGACTCACCTGCTAACTGAAGAACAACAGCATCTTCGACGGGCCATCCATTAGCAGGCTTCTTGCTGTTAGTTGTGCGACATTGAACAAGATACGTCGTGTTTGTAATGGCAACTGGGTCAAAATAAATTATCCAGTTGATAACGAGGGCGAAGTCCGAACCTATATTTTGACATTTTCTGCTCCGGGCAATTCTTTTACCGTCGCCGGGAGCGAGCTACTCGGCATACTCAAGTCTCGCGTTCAAATGTTTCTTCGCGCCTAACATTGCGCATGCGCCAAAGACATTGCGTGCGCTATGATTGGTTGTCATTCGCGCTGAGCACTCTGGTAAATGTAGTTATTTATATCTCATCCTATCAAACGAGCTAAAGCTACAGAGCAGCTAGGCTATGACAAACATTGAAAATGGACCGATCCATAATGAAAAGAAAATATATCCTTCCGGATTCTGATCAAACGGATATTCCAAGAAGAACCAGATGTTTAATGTTGAAAATGTAGTTGGTATGAAAGGGAATTTCATGGTTGAAAACAGATTTTTGATTTGATTTTTATTTTTTATTTTTTATTTTTTAAAGAAAATGTATGCTAATTGATCTGCCACAACATCCATGTCTGTATTCATGCATACGTCCAAGATCCAGTGTGGAGGGTTGAAAACAATGGAAGTATATTTCAAGGTGGCCAAAAATAAATATTTCATTATGCAATTTTTTTGTCTTCATTGTATTTTCTCAATGTTGTACAGTTTATAGTGGGAATATGTGAGCGCACACGCATACACATATATTACAGTATATTGTTGTAACAATCTGTTACACGTAAAAATATAGTGCTCCTTTTGGTCTGGACTGCAATACATTTTTTATATTTATCAATATATACACATATATTGTCTATGCATATATTGCAATATATAGTGAAATATAAATACTAAATGTCATATATGGGAATATATCGCTAAATGTATTGCATGATATTTTGCTATATATTGCAATATATTTTCGTTTCGTAAGGGTTCCCACTATATTATTTTCGATCAAAATTCCTGATAAGGCTTGTTTATACCACATAGTGTAGTCAGGATGGCAATAGCTGTTAACTGTGCAGTGCATACATGTGTGACGTCATCATAGCACAAGAATAAGAGACCGATTAATTCAACAAACACAAGAAAAAGTTGCTGAAAAGTAGTAGTATGGTGACTAATGGCTATGTTATGACCCTTCGCAGTTGCTTCATGAATCTGATTTTGTTTATTATGCCTAGCCAACCTGCAAGTAATTTATTTACTAGGGGTTTCAGGCCATTAAAATTTTTTTTATCGTAATTAATCGCACAACTTCAATAATTAACTCACAATTAATCGCAAATGTTATATCTGTTCTAAATGTACAATAAAATGTACAATATTTTAGTAAATATGGCTGCATTTTTTAAGCCATTGATACAGTAATTTCATAATTCATAAAATTTTGTTAAAATTAAAAAGATGTGATGTACTGTACTGTAAAAAATAAGTGATTGATTTGTGTAGATGTCATGTTTCTGCCACTAAATTGAATAATTGCATTTGTAAGATGCTGGTGACAGTTTAGTGGATTATTGTTTTCATATTAAGAGCTATCAGTCTTTAACATGAAGTTAAAGATTTTAAAATTTTAAAATACAACAATACAAATGTATGCATTGTTCTGAAATGTATTACTGCTAAATTTTGACATGGATGTATCTGCTGCGTTGCGACTGGAATTCCCCACTACAGGCTTTTCAAGGAAGGGGTGGTCATTAATCATGCATTAAAAAGATTAGCAGTGTAAAAGGAACTTTAAATTCACTCAAAATTAACACAGTAATGTTGTCACCCCTAATATTTACTTGCAACAAAATGTTTTTTTTTTTTTTTCCAACATAACATTTCTCCTAACCCAACATTGATACCACAGGAATAGAATATATTGTTAAAGTATCAAGTTGAGAAACGTATATGGAGGGGAGAGAAAAAGCCTTACTATTTGAGCTTGCCATTAATTATGTGAGTCTATCTATAGCCTGCAGAAACAGATAGTAAATGAAAACCATTATGACCACTCCAACATCCTGTCACTCACTTGAGCTGATACTAAGCTATAATGTCTGGGACATTCAAGTAACCTTGGGATGTGCATGTCGGTGTTGTAAATGGTGAGATTTGGATTTTGCCTCTACACCAAATGCATCCTCAATGCCTCTATAGGAATTTGAGCTGCAAGGCAGCTACCAATACTGTATCAATATTTCAATACCATCATCCTGCAGGTCCCAATAGCAATTTTCCGTTTTAGTGTAGATCATCGCAAAGTGAGCTAGCCAGGGTATTGTGACATTTTCCTGCCAATTAAGTTAATTATTTAATTAATCTAGCAGAAGTTCATGTTTGTGACCAATTAAATGTCTGACATGTTTGTTGGCATTTTGAATTTGTATTCATAAACTAAAGCTTCCATTTTATCTTTAATTTTGGCCACCATCATTGGCACCCATAAAGGGGACACATGTTGGCAATGACACATTTGAATGATTTAAACTGGCTGTCACAGTTGTTATCGCAATTTACAAAAATTCCAAGTTCCTAATGGTTGCCTTAACTCTTAATGCAAATCGTCAATCGTGTACACCCCTCAGCTCTTAACAGACAACTTGACTTAGCATGTGAATTTCGTGGCTCATAAGACTGTCCTCTGTTTTTCTGTATGAAGAACACGCAAGCAAGAAAAATGTTTCCAATGTCGGAGGCTTTCGGCTGCCCCTCAGGGGGAGGAGACGAGACCACCGTAGTGATTACCTACGCTGTTGTTTTGTGATTGCACCCGTCTCTGGCATGTTATTAAGGGGAATGGGTCATACCTCGCACACCATCTCAAAGGGAGAATCAAATCAGCCTCAAAGCCTTGCTTCAGGCATCGGTGCATTTGAAAGTCAATGTTTTATTTGAAAGCATACATTACTTGATCAGAGCACGTTTTTGCCCAAGGTTGTATTCATAAACAAAGTGGGCCCGATTTGGAGTGGTTGATAAAGGCAGTCGAATGCATGTTAAGTCAGCACTCATTCAATGTGCTGTCTTTCAGTATGCATTTTTAATTGCTTGATGACTGAAATTGTGAATAGATATCCTTATGTATAGATTTTGATAATAAACACAATGTAGACTTTGCATCAGTTTTTTTTACACATTTGTTTTCCAAATACTTTTCAAGATTTATCATACGTGTTGCGAATGAAAGTACTGAAATAATGTTAAGTTCAGTGCGTCAAAAAAATTAAATACATTAATATTGTGATAGTGTAATAGTGTGAGCAGCCTCTAACAGTGTACATCAAGTAAGCAGAATTTTAGTGATTTTTTTTCTTTTGAAAATACACACTACACAATTTGTGTATATGCAAGAAGAATGTAAAATATTTTTTCTGATGAATTGCAATATCCTTGTCAATTGACATTTGAAGGTTACCTGGTGTTACTGTATATGATTTAGTTGTCAAAGACCATGCATTTCAGTTGTTTTTGTGAGGATAGTTTGGCCCTGAAACTGGTTATTTCATATGGTTATTTAATTTTATTTTTTCTGAACGAGTCGCCGGTTGACGATCGTCCTTGTGTTTGACCTTATATGTTTGAATGTTATTAGAAGTAAACTTTAACCGGCAGTCTGCTCTTAAGCAAAATACCTCTCGATATTAGCTGTCCAAAAGTTGAATTTCATCCTTGTAAATTGCAACAATAAGTGCAGTGAAGGTGAGGATGCTGAAGCCGTGGGCAGGTTTGACAAAGCTTGCAGACAAACAACTGTGTTTATGCCGAATTAGTATGCAAATGCTAAATAATTAGGCGAAGAGGCTTACTTTTTGTGATGTTTGTGTATGTTAAGTACATGACCCAGGCTTGAACTTTCATCCCAGCTGTCTTCACATTGCTGGGTGCAAACATTTTTGTATGTTTTCTGCTCTCTGCTGTTATCCCCAGGCTGCCTGGGGTAATCAAAGGAGGCCAGCATTAATTGGTGGCTCCTGGCAAGATAGCAGGTGGCCTTGGGCAGGTGACGACCTGCCCAAGGAAAGGGCACCCCTCATATATTCAATGCCTACACAACCATCCCTCTTTCCTTCCCTTCACCTTCCAGTCAATGTTGTGGGCCTCTCTCTTGAAGGAACACAAAATTCATGTTCCTTCATTCTATTAGCTAGTGTGTATGATCATTAACGTGCAAATATCAATGGCATCCGATTCCCTGAAAAAAGGTTTAAGCTGATTAACTCATTCACTCTCATTTTCACAGAAGCAATCCCCTTTACTGGGTTTTGACTGATTTTGCAAAACCCACAGAACATTGTGTTCTATTGCTCTAAAAAAAACATATAACCTGCCAAAAGAAAGATTAAAGTCTCTTCATCAGGGGGGAAAAAAAAGAAGTAATTTCTATCTGTTTCCGTTTTGCAGCAATTAGAATTAGAATATAGCAAAGTTCCATCATTATTCACAAATCTGCTTCGAACTGCGGGCACATTAGCTTGTTCTAACATGGCCCTGTTTGATCTCTTATACTCTGCTGCCACCTGCCGGACATTGTAATTACTACCATTGCTTCACCCATTCTTTACAGTTGAGAGGCTGCATCAAAGCCTTCTGTATGCTCTAGCATAAAAAAAAGAACGTATAAATCCGTCTTTTAGATGCTTGAAACATTTAAAATAGAACGTATTTATACGTTTTTGGGAGCAAATGAGTTAAGTATCAAAATAATGGCATATACTGTACGCTGCCATATTGGACATTTTGGACGACTTCTCATATCAAATATACGACTTATCACAAGTGGGCATGTGATAATCATAGGCTGAAAATACAACAAAACTCTCAGTATGTTGGATTATCTTAACATTGTGTCACCTCGGTATAATGTTCTTAAAAAAAAAAAAAAATCTACACTGCAATGTAGCTCATCGGAAATAGTCACGCCATTTCATTTAAAATAATTTCACGAAATGGAATTGTGGCTGCCCATTTTCCATAAACGTATCTCAGACAATAGTGACACTCCTGTTACTCGAACTGCCCGTCTCCGTACGGCAGCATAAACGTCTTGGAAAGGCGTTTTTTGCCTGACTTGTGGCTGATACATTCATCAAGCTGGTGCCAAGCCAATATCACACTGTCACAAGAGAGTGTGTGCCATTCGATCACCATGAGGGGCTGACAAAACAAGTCCCTTTCCTCTCTCAGGCCAATGTCTTCTATTGCCTCTCGGCTCCTCAGTCATGTTTATTTCTATTCCTTGCTCAAGTGGGCCCAGGTTCACGTACGCCGCCACCTCGACCTCCCTTTGGGCCACCTTGTTTGTTAACCTAGCTGAAATTGAGCATTACGTTTTCTGGTAATGGAGGGAAGAGTGGCGAGTCGCCTAGAGGTGCTGAAAAATTGCATTTTAGCGTGTTTCCATTTAAAATCGGTAATTGAGCTGAGTCACCTGCTTTCTCTGCAAATGACTGTGGCGGGCAAAAGGTTCTGCCTAAATTCATCTTTCTCCCAAACTTGTTATAAGGAGAGGAGTTGATGCTCCCAAGCTTTTTTCTTATCACTCTGGAGTCCCTATTTGTCATTCAAGGGAAACCGTTAAAAAGCTCTCGTCCTGCAGAGAGGTCCCCAGTATACTCCTGTGTTCTCATCGCCTCAAGCAACAAATTACTATTTATGTGCACAGCTTTGGCAGCTCACCAGACTTTGCCCCTGTTCAACCAGCATTGCTAAAGCAGTCTTGCTTTTGTTTCATTTGTCCTGTTTTTCTGACAGCAGACACTGTCAGGCTGATATTTCAAGTAACAAGATGCAATTCAAGTTCCACAAACCTGGTCCACTATGCAAGCTTAAATTGTTGTTCCAAAACAAATTGATTACTTTTATGCTTTTTCCAATCACTGTTGGCATTAAAAAAAAACAGTTTTGAAATAAAGTATGACCAGAAAAACAGGATTAATACCAAGATTAACAGAATTAATGCCATGCAACCTTTAGTCTAAGGGCTGTAAAATCGTTAATAGATTTCCAATAAGTTTTTTACAACTTTGGTGTTATTTCTACTTTTGGAGCACTAATTGGATGAAGGCTGAGGCCGCACATTCTACTTCTTCAACTTTATTATTATATTTCATACCTTACACTTTTTTGATGTGCTCTTCCTTCCACATTTCTCAACCAATTCTTACCATTCAAACTTCAACATGTTCCAAAAATTCACAAGTGTGCATCCATTTTTCTCATTCCAAAATTTCCCGGAACATGCCTAAAATTTGGTTGCTGTGGAATGTTTGCGTTGTCGTCTAATGCTACGTTCTCACCAAACCCGAAGAGGCGAACTGGAACGCTTCATTCTCGAGCGTTTCACCGTACGCGTTTTTGGAACAATTGCTGCTCATTCGCGCTTTCGTGCGCACCGGAGCGGAGGAGGCGTGTCCCTTGGTGAACAAGGAAGTGGAGCACTTTAGCGAGCCATCAAAAAGTGGGCACCGCCAACTACTTCCACTTCTTTTCTGGGACAAAACAGCCTTGGCACTATTTTCTCCTTTTTTGTGTTACGTGATAGCACTTTCACTTTTTTTTTTTTTTTTTTTTAGTGGCAATCTGGCGGCCGACATTTGTACTAAAAATAGCTTTGGCATTAATAATAAGCACTGCTGCTAACTCGGTACAGTTCAAAAGCAAGTAAACGGACCTACCAGCACTTTATTGGTCATCATTATGTCACGGCTGGCCGTGTTGTTGCGCTCGGGGTGACAATAGAGAGGAGGCTGTGTGTGACGTGGCCCGTACTCGAAGCCGATTGGCTAACGCAAGTACGAAACGCGAAAAGAGTTCAATTTGTTGAACATCGACGAATATGCGAATGTGCGGATTTTCGCTGCTGCACACCGCGTCCCAACACGCGAAACACGTCCTCGGCTCCGCCCCAGGCACTTTCGTTCCGTTGCGCGTGAACTCCATTGACTACAATGAAAACGCGCCGCCGAATCGCCATCCTCGCTTTTGGTGAGAACGCAGCATTACACAAACCATAAAATGTACTGTAGAATGTCTATTTGTTTACCCAATAGGCTTGAGGTTTTTTTGTTGTTTTTTTATCACCAGAAACCCAGAAATTAAATCCCTCTGTTGTAATAATGTGAATGAATAAACAATTTAATTCCTAGATGTTGAAAACTGGCAAGCCTTTGAAGAAAATAACCGTTTTGGGAACATTTCAATCCCTGTTTCTACAGAGACTCCATTTGAGCATTGTGGACCTTTTTTGAATTATATAACAAAAACAAATAAATATATTACCTCTCAAGTGTCCAGGATGGGGGATTTGGGGTTTCTGCTGGCAGGAAAATATATGTGTAAAACGTTCTTATTGTGATAGCTTAATGACAGTCATAACATGCAGTCATACAAAATCAGTATTACAGTGCACCTCTTTCAAGTAGTAGTAAGTACTTCCGTTACGCAGACATCAAGTTTAAGATCATCATAATCCTTTTCTATTTCGAGTCTAAAAACGTGCAAAACTTGATATTTCTTGTATTCTGTGATACAGCTGCATCATTCTCATTCTACAGTGACTCACTTGGACATTTTGAGAAACTAAATGGAATTGTCATGTGTATTGGCCTGCTTAAATGGTCACAAATTGTTCCCTAGATCGTAAATGATGATTTTACAGAGAAAAGACGACACAAAGAAATATGAACCAGGTTGGTTGATGCAATCCTGTGTATGTTGTGAAACACAAACCGGTTCTGACTGGAAATGAGCTTCGGTGCTTAGAGTACACTTGATCTGTCGCCGTACTCCACTTCTGCTCTCTTCTTTGTCTCTGACACATCCTCTCTGGGTGTCCTCAGAGGTGTTCGTAGCTTGTTGATAATTTAACTCAATTTAATATTGAACCTTGTTTTAAAGCAAAATACAACGTGGCCACTTCCCCTCAGCTATCATAGCCAGTAGTGTATTGGTCCCGGAGAAGTGGTATACTTGAAATGTTCAGGTTTTTTTTTTAAGTCCAGAAATACTGATCATAGCAAAGACATGATGTTACAGTATGGGCATTCTGAAGCCTGAGCACAGGCATTTTTCATCCTCATCTGATCGAGATTTCTAAAGGGCTTGGAGCTGTTTTATTTCTTTTTCTTTTTACATTTTAGCTCTCCAAACACAACTTGATAGGAACTCATTCATCCTCTCTGCCTCCAAAAGGCGGCCAAGGTTTGGACCCTAACCAGATTCAACCCGTCACATCATCACAGAGCCTTCAGACATGCTCTTGTTGAAACGCTTCACTGACAGAGCATTCAGCCATTCAGCTGCAGCTTATCCTTTGGCTTCATCAGGAAGCCCATTTCCTAATGGAACACACAAAGAGGATCTTTCAGGATTATAATAAGTATACTTGGTAACTCTTGTTTAAGCGCCGTACAGATGTGAGAGGTTTGATAATGGTTTCGATTTATGATAGCAACAGATTCTTCATCGCTTCCATCCTTGGGTATTTGGGAACGCTTTCATTTAGCACACATGTCCGTGTCACAAAGGACCTCCGGTTGTCAGGCTGTGGCCTCAGTTAATAAAATGCCTCTCACAATCCATCTTGAGGTTGCAATTCCAGGAGGGGTTTTGTGGAGAAAATTAAAAAGAAAATTAAAAGAAATTCAATTAAGTGATTTGCTGAATTGAAGGGAAAATGGCAGTGATGTGGAAAAGGCTTTTAATCTTGGGGAACCACCTCTTCTTCTATTAAGCTCATATCGTCTGCTTATCACACTAATCACTCCACCCAATGTCTGCAGTCTTGGCGATTTTTAATGAACCCATCATGGCCTGATTCGGTCCACCAGGACTGGCAGACGCGGAATGCTCTTGTGAAGTGGGCTTGAAACAATCAGGACGACGCTTTGGCTCAGTTCGACAGCAAGAAAGAATAGAGCAGAAATTAGTGTGGTTGTTTAGGAGATCAAAAAGTTTTAGTCAAGACAGCAAAATAAATACTTCATTTCTTGGCTTTTTCTATGGCAGCCACATGAGGCGGGACAAGCTGTGAAGGATATTGCAATAATGTGACTGTAGGGAAGATCCTCACTGGCCACGATAAGTACAACTGCATGATGCTCAAGATATCAGAAATGAAGTCATACAACAAGAAAATGTTGCCTTTATTTTTTATTTTTTGGTAGGAATTTATATTTAATTTTCCCTTAAAATTGCATGGAATCAATTGCAATTTTCTATTCTTTTCATTTCTACTTCATTAACTTAAAACGGCCACAAGAGGGCGACCTCCATCGCAAGTTCTGATAATCTGTTATCGGGAACCATACCGATACCTGAGATCAGTACTCGCCCATCCCTTAAGAAAGTATCAATACAGTACATATTTTTAGTTGCTGACATGCTAGTTTAACACTGTTTAGAATAATGACATGGCAGCAAACAGCGAGGAACTAGTTTACTAAAGAGACATTTTGTCACTCATTGGAATCGGTTTGAGTTTGCAACTTCAGAGAGAAATGGTGATAATGAGTCCAAATCGTTTTTTGAGGACACAGACATGGAAAATGGAAAATAAAGACATGAAATTCTAAAACTATAAGTTAGGGGCCATGGTTAAAAAAAAAAAAAAAAAAAACTTCCGGAGCATTGCCTTATGTGGGAAGAAAAACGATTGAAAAGCAAAATTTAGAACACTGAAAATGTGAAAACAGAGCACTGTAAATAATGTCATTAATAAAACAAATGGGTCACGTCAGGTTAGTGTTGGTTCAATGTACGAAACCCATCAGAGACAAATATATTAAAATAAACCCTGGATCTCACCATTTCACTTCATTTTTGGGGGTGTGGCATGAGGCCGCTTTCGAAGATTTTCTTCCAAAGGTCTGAGAACTGTATAAACATTGACTTGTACAGTTAAAGTCACCCTCTACCCTTTAGAAAAGGTTATTAAATTGCTAAAAATCTGCATATTCTTCCAGCGTGCGCATTCCAGTGTTTATTTGCTGCCAGATATTGAAAGTGATCTGGTTTTCAAGCTGGGATAAGCAGCGGGGGTGTGCCCTTTGCCATTATTCATGCTTGCCAATCGATTCGCCACAATGCCATCCAATCAGGTAACTTGACGATTATTCATAATTAAAGCAATCTAGATGCAAATGAGAAAAAGTCAGGGGGCATGTTGCGCCGAATGAAAGTCTGACCCTGCTAACCGCGGGTTCATCATGTTTAATGTCGGTTGCAAACGCGTACAAATAAAACATGCGCATGCCAACCCACACACATTAACTCATTTACCCTTTTGTCAAGAGAGCAAACAATCATTGCGCTGATTGAAATGACGCGTAAATTGCAAATGGTAATGTGATTACTTTTTAATGTTGCATTTTTCTTTCCCATTTCCATTTTAAGTGGTGTTAATTTGCATTGTTTATTTTTATCATCCAAAGCCTAATAAGGGTAAACACTATTGAAGCTATGCTCTTTAAAGGGGAAGTCAACCCAAAAATGTTCATTAAGATATGTTGTATGTACCTCTGCTAGTCCATTCTGCTTAATATTGGTGGAGTATGAGTTAAAGTGGAAGTCAACCTTAAATATGTGAGTTTACTACTCTAAACATGGCATTCTGATTTAAATTAAATTCGTAGAATATGATTTATGAAGCAAAATCCTTACGTTTTTATCCATCTCAGGGGGCGGCCAATTTGCCACATGCTGTCGACTTAAGATTACATCACAGTTACTGAGAGCTCTGGCTGTGATTGGTTGTTACATGAGACCTGAGCAACTGTGATGTCATTTTCACTCAACAGAAAGTAGCAAAATGGCCGCCTTGTGATATTGATAGAAACTGCTGGATTTTGCGGCTTAACCTATATTTCACTCACCCAATATTAAACGGAATACCATATTTTGACTAGTGTCAAGAATATTAAGCAGCAAAATGCAGTTGTTTTTCTCCAACTCAAGGGGTGGCCATTTTGCAACTTGTCAACTGAAAATGGCACCACAGGTTCTCAGGGCTCAGCTAACTCGGGTAACAGGACTTGGCTTCAGAAAAGGGGTGTGACGTGATTGGTGATGTCATTTTCAGTTGACAGGAAGTGGCCAAATGCCCCCCCATTTACATGGATAAAAACTGGTGTATTTGGCTGATTAATTCATCGTCCACAAACACAATATTAATCAGTATGTCGTGTTTAGACTAGTGGGGCTGCATAGAACATATTAGTGTAATGAAAATGTTTGTGTTGACTTCTTCTTTAAAATGTTTAAATAAATGTACTACTTTCTGAATTATTAGATCATTGTGACATAGCCAAAACAATAAATATACACCTGTCATAAAACTGATTTATAAAAAATAATAATAATAAATTAGCACACACTCAATATTTTGCTTAATTTGAGTTTTAGTGAGCTGTCAAAGTTGTACCAATTTGAACAGAAACGGGCAATTTCAAATGTACCCAAACCCGAGCTACCATTGTCCTAGTAAATAATCATTTGACATCTTCATAAAAACAAAATTGCTAACATCAATTTATTTCAATTTATTTAAAAAAATAAATAAATACCAAAAAGTAATTTTGTTACAAGTAATGCTAAGCTGCATATCAGACAGCTGATGTACAGTAAATCCTCATATTCATTATTTGCCAAACCCATTTTCATTCATTCATTGTCTTTTGGATCCGGTTGCATTGCGATAGAAAAACCTCGAAACAACTCATGAGATCAGGTATGAAATTACTCATATGGAGAGCTGTTTTCAATGTGATGCAGTGTGTTATTATCCATTCAGCATCCACGCAATTTTCGGTGTTAAATGGTGGGGGGGGAAGGTGCAGTTGTCAGTGCAGAAACAATCACTCATACTTGGCACTGTTTAGTCACATGATTTCATTTACCAGTCACTCATGCATGGTTGCCTTCTACCCGCTACACTACATACCGTGATGTTCTGCCTTCATTATAACACAGTCTGCGTAGATATTAAGCAAGAACAAGTAAATCATGTATTTTTACTAATTGGATGAAGTTTGAAATAGGTTACTTGAATTGTACGGTGGCGTAACTGAATGCATTCCTGTCTTTGGTCCGCATCCCGGAACTCAAAATTCAAAACATCTTTACTGGTTTAACCTTTCGGATAATTAAAATGACTCCTGAATTAATTGCTATTAGGTTGTGACCGATTCTTCCGGCGTGTCAGAGATTTAATTAATCAATTAAGTTATGACATCAATGCCATCATTTGTACATGCGCACATCATCGCTCTAAATGGGGACGTGTGTGTTTGCATTTCTAGAGTAGGTAGAAAGGATTATCATTTGTGCATGTACTTAAATGTGCTTTTTATACAAGTGTATTAAGAAAAAAAAACATCTTAACGGACACCTATCTGTATGACTTGACTTGACCACCAAAATATTGTTTTGTTTGTTTTAATCTCCAGCTCACATGAGCTCTTTTTTTAGATGTTTTAATATCATTACCTTTTTAAAAAAAAAAAATATGCGTCTATGCGTGCCACTTGCATAATTATTTTTACATGAAATAAATTAGGTGTCACCAACATTGCGCTCAAGCAATTCACAAGCCTGGTGTAAAAAAAGCTCACCGGTGAGATGTTTGTTTTTTTTTCAGGTTGCTATTGTTTTTAAATCACACTTGCATTGCCTGGTAAAAAAAAAAGCTATCAATTTTTTATTATTTAAAAAATGGTTTAAAGGTTATTATTTTAGCGTGAACTGTAGCACTAGCGGGTGCCGCAATGAGAGATTTACCACCAAATAATTTAAGCAAATTTGATCTTTCAGAAGTGTATGTAACTGGTATCCCGTTCATGTATTAGAAATAAAGAAGTTCTCAATTTTTGAAAAAAAAAAACGCTTAAAGTCACATGCCAAAGCAAATGTGACACTTCTTCTTCGTTCATTAGAAAGGAAACAGTGTGAACTTGTTCCGGCATGATTTTTATCCACACTTGATCAGTGTTTTTCCCGTCTTGCAGAACTGGTGTGAAGAATTGTTCTGAGAGGTCTCGAACCTGAGATGAATTGCTATGAGGGCCTGAATTAATAAGGCAAAGGTTAATGTTATTGTAATTATCAGTGTGAAGTCTTATGGGAGATGATTTCCTCATCAGCGAGAAGCCTGTGTGATCACATCTCATGCATTAGACTAATAATTAGATTTTAACACTGCCTCTTTCATACTTTATTAAATGCCGTGGCACCCATCTTGTCATTGCTATGCCGTCTCCGGGGTCAAGGATGTCAGCCGACAGCCAAATGGGAACCATGTAATGACAGACGCGTCAAAATGGCCGCACCAATTGCCAGCCATCAAGCTGTGTTTACTTAATAGCTTGTTGAATCACACACTATTATCATGCAGCGATTGTTTCAGCAGGTTGAGGTGTAAAAATGTGTCGCGAGCGAGTTACAGCACTGAAGCGTCCCTTATGGCCCGTTGAAGGCACAAATGCAACTGAAACTGCTTCACAGCACAATGGATCATGTTGTTATGAGTCCCTCACAAGTAGTGCACAGGGACAACACATCATCACATTCGCAAGTACAATGGCATATTGTTACCTGCGACTTTAGAAATGTGGGACCCTGTGGCTGCAGAAAAGACAGAACGCTTCTTCACTACGTTGTTTGGTGTTGTTGGCCAATTTACACATCTCTACTGCAGGATCATTACTGCTTTTACACGTTGGCCCTCCAGGTACTCTGTAGCGTGACTCTTTTGGCTGCATCTCGACGTGTGAGTTTCGCATACTGGGCTGTATCATCGCCCACCATCCTGGCAGGCAAAATTCCAACTCTGCACATAAAGGTCTTGATAGAATCAAGAACTCACTTGTAAAAGAAGCCTTGGGGACCCTGGCCTTTCAAATTCTTTCCCACCAAGCACGAGAGTTTGGCTAAATTCAGTTTAATACTGTTTTTTGTTTGTTTGTTTGTTTGTTTGTTTTTTGGTCAAAGAAAACTAAACAAAACTAATTTTGTCAACACACATTTTTCACCGGACGAAAACTAGACTAGACTAACCCTCATTAATGAAGAATAACTGAGACTCAATAAGTATGCATTTTAGTCGACTAATGAAGACGTGATGAAAATGTAATTCACTGAATAAAAACTGGACTAAAATCTATGGACACAACAAAAACGAGACAAATGATTTTGTAAAATATTATCTCAGCTAATCGGTCACTGTGACACTGTCATGTGACACACACCCTTTCAAATCTGCAGCTAGCGAGTGCAGCATGCACAAACACATGTGACAGACAGGTGGAATCACAATGAAAGGTTAAAAAAAAAAAAAAAAAAGTTATGATGTAACAATCCAAAGGCTATAGCATTCCAACAATAATGTTAATCCGACCGCAAACTAATGCTGGCTAATTTACTAGCTCATATCATGGAGCCATAGAAGCCACTTGTTGATACTGTAATTGTGTGTGAAGTTGTTTTTCAAAAAAAAATATTGAAAGAATTTTAGATCCAAATTCTCTGACAAAAAAAAATACATACAAATGTAAAATGATTGTTCGGACTAAAAATTGACTAAAATGTTGACCCTTTTTGTTGACTAAAACTGGACGAATAAAATTGTTTCCTTGCATATAGGTATACTGTAACCTTGCAATAGCCAGATGGATATCTGGTACCTCTCCACAATAGTTTCGTCGGGAAAAGGCGGACATTCTGTACAATAATTTGAGCTGATTGGACGATGCGACATTCTACACATTCGTTTTAACCAATCACGGCCACGGCTAAAAATTTTGTGTTGGTTCTTGCCGACGGTGGGAAAAGCACAAACATCTTACCAGCTAGAAATGCACGAAGCGCCTCTCGCTGTTCAACATTCAACAAGGAAACGGTGTGTAATTCTGTGAGAACAGAATTAATTGTAGCGTCCATTCATCCATGTTAGGCCAACGCTGGCTTCCTGGTTTCGTCACAGTTTCATATAACAAACAAACGGCGGTTATAAGCGGGAACGGTACAAGATGTATTCTCCGGAGTTTGTGAACTCACAAAAATCGCGAGAATTCATCTTGCAAGGTTAGGGGTACTGTTCATTCCTTATGTAGCTGAGAGGGTTTTGAAAATGTAAGTTGTTTTTAGGCTTCATTCAAGACTGCTGGTAAGAAATACAGTAACCCACTTGGGACTTATACGGTTGTGGACCGCAAAGCTTTCCAGTTGAAAATCAACAAAAGGTTGGTTGTCATGCAAGTTGTCTAGTATTAGAGGTATATCAAAGTCCATATGATACTTGTGGGTAGGCTGACAACAAATCTAATCTTTTTTTTTTTTTTTTTTTTTTTTGGCAGCCTTGGTTCTTTTTTTGTTTGATAGCGCGACTGCAACTGATAAAACCAGATAAATACATTTGTACATTTAATGGATAAATTTTGTTGCATGGTTGTAAGAACAATGCAGTTCCTGGTGCATCAGCTTGTACCTATTAGTACTATCGCTTAGAGCCGTTTGCTTTGAGGTTAATTTGCTGGCAGATAACCCTGCATTGGTGGTCCACCACAGAAGAAGTCATTTCCCACACTGTTTTAATTTGCTTCACACTGGGATTTGTCACCGATCAAGATGATGCTGTGTGAGACCACCAGAGTCTTGTTAGGTGGAACAGTGTAAGGCCTGACATCATTTGCATTATTCAGAGCGTACTGCAAAAGTGTGCGTTAGCTCCTGTCACTCTCCAAAGACCCATGATACTTTCCCACAGTGCGTCACGGTTTCCCTCTGCAGAATAGCCACCTCTGCTAGACAATTAGCCATGAAAGAGCAATTCCCCTTACTATAGGTCGCTTGCACATGTCGTCACTTCCGCCTCGGATTTCTCGTAGTCGCCATGCTGGGTGGCCTCCATTTACGTAGCGATTCGGTCTAACACGTATCTATCACGTTTGTTTTCTGCGTTTAAAATGGTACATTGTTGCTGCATCGTTGGCTGTACGAACAAAGCCAAGGGGGAAAATGGTCGGTCTTTTTTCCGAATTCCGAAAATAATTAGGAACCAGGGCCTGGAGACAGAGGAGTGCGGACTCCGGAGGGAAGTCGTTACTTTGGGCTCGTGTGTGCAGCGATCACTTTGTGAGCGGTAAGCTTGTTTACCTTTATTTAATGCATGAGGATTAATAACGTTTCGACCGCCCATATATGGGCAAGTTGCTTATGTTTTGGATTCATGAGCAAGCAAGTTCGGTAGTACAAGCTGGCTAGCGGACGTTAGCCGAAAGCTAACATCGAACATTTTCACCCAAGTAGTGCCAGTGCAAAGTGTTTACTGCTGAAATTGGATTGATTAGTCTTGGGCTTTTAATGCCGATAACATGTTTTTTGGTGGCAAAATGTAAACTTGGAAAAAAAAAGAGACAGAAGGGGCTGATGCAAGAAAACAGACCCCCGGGGGTGATGCAAGAAAACAGACCCCCGGTAGCCTACACATCATACTAAAGAACTTATTCACGGCCACCCTACTGCGGTAAAATAACCAGTCTTTCCATATTTTATTTGTTTATATATTTGTTTATTTTAACAGGTCGCCCTGCGCCCGTTTTTCTGTCCAATCATCCCGACTGGGCTCCAACATTAAAGTTGGGTCCCAAGTTACAACATCTATGTCTCAGCCCAGTCGGTGCCAAGATATGAACGTGCACAGGAGAGACAAGCAAAGAAAAGACGACTCGAAGTGGCAGAGATTGTTGCAGTTATGCAGCCAGATGGCTCCAGTAACCTGTACCCTCAAGTACTGCTGACATCATTGACTCTGGTATGCCACTCAGAATTCATTACATGATATATTGTATGCATGAGTGAATGTATGTGTTTGTTTGTGTGTGTACATGCACCTTATATTTTAGAGACATTTGGAAGTGTTTATAGAAATAAGTATTTGCCTGTAGCAATGTTCATACATTAAAAAATGCAACAAAATGTGTACATTTCTTTTACACTGACAAAAAAACTATACTACTTTACTATATTAAACCTATTACTGGTACCGTATTTTTTTGTGATTTTTTATTTATTTTTTTCTTTAGGGATCTCATGCCACACCGACTTGATTGCCAATGACATGATGGAAACGAAGGCGAGCATCAAAGCATTGGAGGAGGACAACATGCGACTGTTTGTTTGGCGCTAATAAAGGCAGCGTTTATACAAATTCTATTGTTGGGTTTGTTTACAAAGCTATACATAATAGAAATGACAGGATTTGACTCAATGTGCAATATGGTCCCTCTTAAAGTAATGGCATAAATCTCTATTATTTCTAAAAGCACAAAAAATGAAGTGAATAATGATTAGATGTAGTAATTTCAGGGTTAAAAATTGAACTGTTAATTAATGTAGTTTATTTTAGCACAGGTGCCTACCATCCTGAGATGACGGTATGATGTAATGTTGATGGGGTACGCAATGACTTTCATTATGCTATGTACAGAGGAAAAAGTTGCTCTCTTTTAAATTTGTTTAATGTAAGACAAGTACCAGTACTGTGTTTCAGTTTTCCCAATAATCCTTGTTTCACACTTGTCACAAAACCACTGTCCTTTTGGCAGTCTAGATTGGCACACTTCAAGTGATATCATTTGATTTTACAATCTGCTGCAGCACAAAAAACTACTTTATTCCGCATCTTTGAAGTACATGAGCAAGTGGTAGGTGACAGCGGCTGAGCAGGAACACTGGAAGTCCACTGCTGATCTAGTAAATGCTCTCCCGAGCAGTTCAGGTAAGGAGGGGACTTTGGGAGAAAAAACTCTGGCTTTTCCAACTGGCCAAAACGAGCGATCTGGGTGGACTCGCTCAATCACACTTTGTCCACACCACAAAGTCGCAGAAGTCCGTCCAGTTAAACTCATCTGTGCCTGAATCTGAAAATATTACAAACATTGTAATGAAAATATGAAACATAGAATTAAATAATAAACTACAAAAAGTAAAGCCATACATACCTGGTAATACTATTGGTGTTGTCGTGACAAGTGATGGGAATTGTTGCCATCCGGCACCAGACAGAAATTGGGTGTTGTGACAGCCTCCTTAACCGTGAGATCATAAGAAAAGCTGTCAGTATGCTCAGTAGTTACCATGAACACGTTTTATTGTACTGGAAACTGAAACTAAAAATACGTCCTCTGAGAGTGGTTAACCTTAACCATTTAGAATAAGTTGATTAAGTAACATGTAACTAGTGAAAGGGTAGCATTAAATTTAATTAAGCCACGGGGAGGCTGTGCATAGTTACTTTTTATTCTTATACGCTCTGCCATATTTGCCTGTTATAAAATTGTTAGAAAAACCACATCAGGTAAACCTAGCTGTGCATGTAAACACAATGATAACAGGAAGCCTGAGAACAAATCAACATTTTTGTGTGCAGAATTACCAACACCATGTGTTTACTTACGTGCAACAGCAACAGTTTCTTCTGATGCGATGTTAAAGTTTACACTCTGTATCCACCCGCTTACAAAATAATTGTAAGCCTCCAGGGATTTGTTGGCGTGTTATGGAGCATGTTGTCAACACGAGGTAGGGAAAGATGTCCAGAGATGTCACATTTGGCCAGCAAGCTTTCTCCGTCAAAAAAAAAATCACCCTTGGTCAGGACGTAATTAGGATCAATCCCGCCACACAGAGACACCTTCTGCCTGTATCGTTGTTTTTGATCTTCCGGTAAATCGTGAAAATACTGCGAAAATGACATCAGGTTGATAAGCTCTACCGTGTAACTCGCGAGTGTACCTTGTGAACCGGCGGACACCCAATATGGCGCCCGAAGGAAAAACTCCCATGATGCATTACGATGTGCAAGCGACCTATTACACCAAAGTGACAGATTGGAGGGGAAAAGTGCATGACGTCTATGCTCAGCACTGCTTTCATGTCTGTTTTCTCTCATCATGAGAGGTGACCTTCACCTGCTCATGCAATCTTAAATTTGGTGTCATCTTTAATATTAAGAGTGAAGCCTCTGGCAAAGGGCAGCACTTTCATGCTTGTGATTGTCTTTTGTTCCATCTTAAAAAAATAATAAAACATTCCAGTTGAATCGTTAGCATTAGCATGATTATAGCTTTTGTAACAACATTTGGAGATCAAGCTATTTGTTGACATGTTTAGTTGGTTGACAATTCAATAGCACTAAACCAGATAATTCACTCACCATTATCCAACCTTTTTTTTTTTTTTACTCTTACCCGGCAGTTAGTGGAAGCTGGCCGTGCCGATAACATCTGCGTTGATTCCACATTGTAACGTTGGAAAAATGCCGCCAGAAAAGCTCAGCTTGCGTTGGCTCTGATTGGCATCATAGGACTACATTTCCCATGATTCTTAGACACGAAAGCAGGAAGTCATTCTAGCTCCAGTATGTCGCAAATGGGAATCTAAATAGGAAGGAATATGGCAGATAAATTCATTTTTAATTGGTTTATCGTATGAATGAGACAAAACAATGGGGCTGGCGTAATCTGCCGGAACTCGGGACATAATGCGCAAAAATCTGGACTGTCACAGTTAAACCCGGGATGAATAGCGACAAGGTCTTTGCACTCCAAGATTTGAAGGTAAGGGAGTTTGGTGCCTAGTTCAAGAAACCACATCAGTAGTCGGGATGCCAACCAGCATCTCTCCACCCGATGTGATTTGAAGGCCCAGAAGGCAGCGACGGGCCCAGGGCTGATCACACCCGTCGAGCTCGTGACAGAAGGTACCGCTTGTACCTTGCTGCGCCTCCAGTCATTCACACCATCCTGTCCGCATGCCTCGCCAAATCAGGAGCATATGCCAAATCGTAACCCTGCAAATTTGGTGAGAAACACTCAGCCAGCCAAGCAATCAGCGTGTGCGTCCGTGCATGTGTGCGTCCATGTGCACGTGTGCGTCGGCGTGTGAGACGCTGCTTTTTCCACCACAACGCTCGCCCACTCAGCTTGACTAAATGAAACCTGTAGCCACTGCTTGATGTTGTGAGTCAAAACGGATAGTCATAATTATAGCAACTAGAAATCAATTAGACCAACTGAGAGCGGTTTGTTGCTACCTGCCCCACTAATTGCACCGTATATCATATTCATTACCTTTCTTTGAAGAAAATATTTATATAGAATAACTCAGACAAAATAGGTTGTCCTTGATCACTTGCAGAGCATCATCCTTTTTTTTGTTTAATCCTGCAGTTTTTAGATGAATTATTACAACCAGTATTAGTGGTATATTTTTATTATTATATTACGTTTTTATTAATGAAGAATTATTTACCAGTCGGATTACACTGGGTCCACAATTGTTGAATTGGTTGTGACAGCTGTTTTTAACTAATTTTTGGGTGCAGAATCCAAACTGATGTCAGTTTTTCTCCATCGAGCCAAGTTGTTGTGCTATATGATCCCCATTTTTTAAATATGAATATGTGTATGTATGTAATTAAAACACTAAGGTGAAATAGTTACAAGTTTTGAGGGGAAAATTTGTGACTACACAAACGAGTTGCCACGTAGCTGTAGATGAGTCCAATCGTAATCAGATCTTCTTACTACAGCTAATCAATAGAATTTTGCTCATCTGGCAGTTAAGCTGTGGGAAACAAAATGAGCTAGAATTTTTTTTTTTATGTAATTTTAGAAGCAGCATGCCAATTTTAGTTTTAATCAGCATAAAAATCTTTTTGTGTTTTTTTTCCTCAAATAGTTTTCCCTGTGTTATCTAAAGTATTCTGGGCAGGACAAACATTTATTGTGGCAAAGGTTAAGCCATGTGCTTTCTTCCATACAGTATAGGCTAACCACAAAATGACATAAAGACAAATGAGCCATGGAGCAAAGAAATATTCTAAAAATGATCTCCCCCAAAGAAAGTAATGATTATTCACATTTCCAAAAATTGTCTGTAATGGAAAACATTTAACAAACTGAAACCTGTGTCAAATCTTGTTTGATGGTAATTCAATTTGTGCATGTCTGATCTGGATTTCCCATTTAGCAGCAATTACGTCTTAACCTCTGAAATCCAATGTAACATCGAAAACCCTATTTAATCACTTCAGAAAGTTTCATCTCTTTAAATGCTTAAGCCTTGGCAGAGTTCAGGCCTCTCTGAGGTTTCTCGAGCAAATGAACTTTATCTAGCCCGCAGTGAATACACGGTGATGTGTTGCCTTTTCAGGAGGCCAAGCCTTCACTGGCAGATGAGGGGCAGTGCTTTTAAACCTCATTCTAATTGGGCCACTAATTGACTGTCAGACTAGAAAAGGCGCACAGCGCAAGCTGGATGAAAGGGTCTGGGTCACAGGTGAGACGGAGATAAAGAGAAGTTGGCTGCAGTGACTTGAGGACCTGCAAGGATGCTCTTATCTTGTCCTCTGCTCTTACTCAACCTGTCCGTTGAGTACGGAATAATGTCACTTGACTACTGTTAGTTTACACAATGGGAGGAATAGACCTGGACAGTTTAGGATGTCTTACTAATAGTCTAGTTTACAGAAGTGCAGCACAAACTATGTTAGTGTACATAGTGTAATATGTGTAGTAGTATCCCCTATACACTGTTTCACACGTAATGCAATTTAAATTAAATGTCATTTTAAATTTTAATAGCTATGTTGCGCTTTTATATTATAATGGCACAGAATTTTCAGGTAGGTGACAAACAAGAAATTGACAAAAGGTTATTCTCAATTGTATTTGGTCAACCATAAACATGACGTGATCTATTCCGCTCTGCTATTTAAATGTGCCACTACATTAATCAGAACAGCCATGATGGACTTCAGTTGTTTGTTTAGTACAGTAGGTGAATTTTTTTTTCACATTTACAAGTAGCTTAAATCAAGCGCTCCCATCACAGACCAGCTCTGATAGGAAGCCGCAATTTTCAAGTGCATAAACGATGACATCACTCTGCATTTATGTCACGACTGAACCAAACTGTTTACATCATGCAGTGGTGTCAAACATGCAGCTCGCGGGCCAGAGCCAGCCCACCAAGGGGTCCAATCTGGACCGTGAGGACAGAACACAAACTGCAGTTTTTCATTCCATTTACTTATTTTGATTTGATGCAGATTTTGCACACCTTAAAAAAAAAAATCAGATTATGCTGCAAAAAATAATAAATGGGATTATTTTCAGAATGTCCACATAATCATTGGAACCCAAATAAATAAATAAATAAATAAATAAATAAAGATCTGATGTTATTTAGAGCTTATGCAGATTTGGACATACTGGCCCAACCCACTTAGGTTCAAATTTTAGTGAAATTGGCGCCTGAATGCAAATGAGTTGGACGCCCCTGGTTCATATAACGGTCATGTTCGGATTGGCAAAAAGAATATAGTGCCCCTGTGAATCAGAACCAAATACATTCAGATCCAGTTTTTAAATTCCAATTGAAATGGAACATTTTCATTACGTTTGGTCATATTCAGTTTAATTCTAATTGACATTAAAAGTTCCATATAAAAACATGGCCAAAAAATATTGGCCAAGTATGTAATAACACACACAGAATTTCTCTGTTAGCTTGAACCACACTAGTGGTTAAAAAAAAAAAAAAACATTTAGGATGTAACACATAATCCTAGAGGGCTGTTAAGCAAATTGAGGATACCATTAGTGCGAGAGTACCGAACAATGACAGCTGTGCAAAAAAATAATAATAAGAAAGTGACCGGTAGTGCAGTAAATATGATACAACAATGTTATTTTACACCATAGCTTTGACTTCAAAGGTAACCTAATTTTCATTCTGCATTCATTCCATTTTATATGCCAAGTGGAATACATAAAACAGCTCGAGAATGTCAAGAGGGACATATTGTAAAAATATCATCTCCAGCCCCAATCACAGTAAATCACATTTTTTTTCCCCTCCACAATCTGTATTTGATTTTATGAGCAAAATCTCCCTCTCATTTGACCAATGCGATTCATTTTGCGCCCATGTTGTTTTCCTCTCGGCATCTGCGGTCGCCCTGGCACAGTGTCAGTGTAATGTCACTTCAACTGCCTTGGGAGCTGCGACACTCCATCAGCCCGACTATTCCTCCTTGAGCTGGAGAGTCTGTTCCATCAGCTTTCAGCATTAGTGCTGATAGCTGTATCAGGGCTGCGAGAACTGCTTAATCACTGCAGTATCAGAGTGACAGATGACATATTTTACTGCCACCGCCACAAGCCCTAAAGAAGGTCGAATCTACGCAGGTTACATTGGCTGTGGCAACCCGGCTGCCATAGTTTTCAATTTGTCAGGATGCGTGCAGTCACTGTTGAAATGGGTCTGTTTAGAACTGTCCAAGTGTTGTGTGTAGCTGATGGTAAAGGCAGGCAGTGTTGCGCCATCATACAGCTTTTGCTTGTCGGTTAGTCTTTTTTTCAAACATTCTCACGGAATGGGGGACAATGCAGCTTTCAATTGTTGTGTTCAAAATAACTTTTGTGTGTGTCATGACTAGGGTCATGCAGGAGTAATGTTTGGGTCTTGTTTCATGGCTGGGGTCACGCCTGGGTTAAGTTTGAGTTCATGACCTGTTAAGTTTGAGGTCAAGTGTCTGTTTTGTACTGATGTAACCATCATCAAGTGTCAACTAGTTTTAGGCTATGTGATGCTAAGAATCTTGAATGCTATGTGATGTAAGAACTATGTGATGTCAAGGATCTTTAATCACGTTACTGGGTCAACAGCCAATCAGATAAGTCCATGTCAGTACTGGGACCCACATGTCTAGCCACAACCAATGGGATCGATTTACTTTCTATACAAGCTGTCTGATGAGAAATGTGTGTGGTTGCCGGATTATTGCTCTCTGTTCCTCTGTGCTTCTCCGCAGCTCAAGGGGGCTTGGCGTCTCGTGATTCTGGATGCATTCTCGTTGCTTTTCGTTTAGTCAAGTTATGTGAATAAATAATTTAAACCTTATTTGTGTCTGCGCCTTGCGATCCAACCCTTCAGCACACAACAGTGAGCTTGTGAACAATAGAATGTAGAAACTCATCATGGGGGGGGGGTGGTATTTGTCCATACATTGACGTAAATCTGAGGCTATAACCAAATGGAAGGAAAGGATATCCTTTGACCCAATCCCAGTCATGTATTTTTCAAAACCTGCCTTGAAGAGAAAGGTTGGCGATGAAAATGGCTAAAAAAAAATAGGAGACATACTTTTTGCTGACCATGGGGGCAGCCAAACATGAATAACCAGAGAGCTGAGAGATGACCAGCTCACCAATATTGTTCATATTCTGATGAACAGTTATAAATACAGATTGAGAATATTAGATTAGTTGCACCTTTTTTTAATGCTTTGAACCTGTCATGACTGGGTCACGACAAGGTTAAGTTTGAGTCATGGCCGTGAGGTCAAGTGTCTGTTTTGAACTGATGTAAACGGCATCTAGTTTCAACTGGTTTTAAGCTATGTGATGTCATGAGCTATGTGATGTCAAGAGTCTTTAATCTCTTTATCTGGTCAACAGCCAATCAGATCATTCCATGTCAGTCCTGTTACCCACATGTCTAGCCACAGCCAATCCAATCAACGGTCTATTTAAGCCAAACCGAGAAGGTGTGTGTTTGTCGGATTATTACCTCGGTTCCTCTGTGCATCTCCACAGCCCAAGGGGGCTTGGCGTCTCTTGATTCTCGATGCATTCTCATTGTTTCTCATCTAGTCAAGTTTGTTCTATGCTTCTCGATGTTATGTGAATAAATAGTTCAAATCTTATTTGTGTCTGCGCTTTTGGGATCCAACCCCAGAACATAACAGAACCCACTTTTTTATGGAATACTTTATGCGGCCAAGACGCACCAGGACTCTATCTCCAGTGGCCCTCACATCACTTGGATTTATGACCCCTAATGTAAAGTACTGACCAATACTGACATTAAAATATTCAAGTGTTCTTTTTGATGCAGCTGTATTGGGACCCTATAGAACTCCCAACTACACTTAATCGTGAAATAAGTAGCTTAAAAAAACTGAAAATAACATGTCGATGAATCATCATAGTTGGCCTGAAGTGAAGCTAGGAAAGTAAAATAAAATATATAAATCTAAATGTTATGTAACATTCTTTAAAAAAAACAAAACATTTAGTAAAGACCTGGGGAAAAATATTAACAAAGTAACAAAAAGCATTCAACTATTTAGCTATTATGTAATCGCTGACCCACGCTGTATTCTTAAACTCTCTGAGGCCGCAAGACATTTTCAAGTAAATAGTGGGTGCAGGTTAAACCTATTGTTCTTTTGTTCATATGTCTCAATTTCAGCCCAAATATGTAAGGATAAAATAATCTGTCTCAACAGCAATAGATCGTGCAGCCTTGGTTACATTTCTTTTTGTACTGCTGGGGATAGTTAAAATATTCTCTCTGGCCCGTTTCCATGTCAGCGGTTATACATGAGTTCACTCTGGCGTCACAACAGCTGTGTGGACAGGCTTTCACCCCAGTGATCAAATAGGACCGGCGACTTGGTCCTGCTGTGGTGCCCCGGGCAGGCTCGCTGTGATGACAGCCCCTTCGCTAGCAGTCCAGCTGGGGACCAGTCTGCCCACCACCTTCCCTGGGTGAACACATCGTAAAGGCTGGTTCCAGTCTGTCCCTCGGGAACGACATAACTCGGTCACATCAGAAAGAGGGCACGCTGTTCTCATATTTACATGTTCTGTGTTCAGTGTAACATGGCTGTTCAGTATGAGGTTGTCATGAACAAACTTGAAGTCATTGTTTTCTTCTTTTCTAATAAATAAAGGGAGATAATGGACATTGCCTTTAAGAACTGACGTTTTCATCACGTTACAGGTGAGGAAGACTCTGAAGGCTAGTTTTGTATTTGGAATTGGTTCTGCTTGACTAGCTAGGAAGTGTGACTGTCCTCTAGGATCTTTATATACCAAGCATATAGATAGTGTATACTCAAGATGTACGCCTGGTGGAAGTTGTACTGACCAAGCTGTACACCCTGTGTGGGGTCTACCACGGCCAATCTGGGGGTCTGTGGGATGGCACCGCTCCCGTGGCCGTGGGCTGTCATCCCTCTCGGTGTGAATGAGCTCCCCTTGGGAGCTTTTCCTTACAAGGTTTCTCTGTGCCTCATGTCCTTTTACATCATTCTGAGTTTTTTCTTTTTATATTATACTATAAGATGTTATAATTACACATTTGACTATAACAACCAATCACGGCTCAACTACAGAAAACAAGTGAGCCATGATTGGTCATTACCTGACCCTGAGCAACTGTGATGTCAATTTCAGATGAACGCAAGTGACAAAATGGCTGCCCACTGAGATGGAGAAAACAGGTGGATTTTGCTGCTTAACTTCTACAAACACTATTTAATCCGAATACTCTGTTTAAACTCATAGAACATATTGTAAGGAAATGTGTGTGTTGACTTCCGCTTTAACCGTGACTGACATTAACTAAGTGATGCGCTTGATCATGATCAAGCAAGCTAGGCCTGCAGATGAGGAGCCGCAATGTCATTATTGAGCGCGGGTGTCGAGGGACGGGACACCATGGCCACATGGTGCTAAAGTGAGGTGAAGAAATGGAGTGTGACTGGGCAGATATGACGAGAAGTCTAACTGTCACCTGAGGTCCCTCAGGCCCAGCTGCTTCGCAGCCCGAGTTTAGAGCAGAGAAACAGTCATTAACCTTGTCACATTGATTCTGCCCTGTTGGCTTGTTTTTCGCCTGACCCATACTGTGGAATAAAGCCACCAAAGGGCTATAATTAGCTTCTTTTTCTCCTCATTCTTTTTTTTTCTCAGCGGGCTAGTTTATTGCATCATCAATAGCTCAATATATGGTGCTTTTGTTAGAACTGTGACATTTGCTTTCCTGCATGGATGCTGGCTTGCCTTTTGATGTTCTCACACCTGAGCTGGTTAGGAAATCCTGAGAGAATCCAACATTATGTGAAAATGACTCCGCTGCCAGTCAACGTCATATTATCACTTGCAAAGTTTGCGCTTCCTCTCCGCCGCCCGAACGTGCCCAATTCCTTCCTCTTCTCTTTGTACGTCTGCATGCTGTTTATTCATCAGACAAACCATCTGCTGAAGTTGTGTGTTTGTCCGCCGCGTGCTGTCCTCTCTGCACACCGCTTCACATGGCGGTGTTCTTCCAATTATCTGATGCGCACAGGAAGCCCAGCGGGCTCCGACGCCCACTGCACACGCATGAAGTCTGTGTGTTCACGCCAGGTAGCCTCCCAGCGTGTCGCCGGGTAATGGAAACCGAGAGAGAGGCCTCTCTCCAGCTCTCCTCATCATTCATTTGGCGAGCTTATTAGCGCTCCGTAACCAGCAATAATCTGCAGCCCTGTGTATTTCATGCCCCATTTCAGAATTAGTGCAATCTTTTTATGCTCTGAGACATTTTTTCACCGGCAGCGATGTTTGTACTGTGTAATAAGCGCTGGCCCTGTGTTTTTGTGCACTGTGCCATGTCAAGCAATGAGGTGAGCTGAGCAGCAAGGACTTGTAGGCACACTTGTACCTTGTCACTTAACTGCGTAACGTTTGGGTGACTGCAGTGACATTAAGTGGTAGCAAATGCTAAATTGAATTGAATTAAATGTAGAAATAAATATAATTACTGTCTACCCAAATAGGCACACTTGGCTATGCATGAAAATATTCCAAGATATGCCAGTTGGACTTTTCCTAACCAGTGCTTTCTTGCTCCACCACCATCAGAATACCGGACATGTGATTGTTAATTTTACAATCAATGTGAACTGTAAATTCATCCCTTTAATTAAAGTATAGTCATTCACACAATAATCTGATATTGATTGACTAAATTAGGCTGACAGCTACAGTGTATGATGAAATGCGAAAGACATCAACTATTTTGCATCATAAGCTTTTCCTTCCAAAAAAAACTTTTTACTTTTTGAAATGGTTGCACTAGCAACTGTAAAGTTAAGAAATTGATGTAATTAGTCAAAGCAGCTACAGCCAGCATCTTTGAAGTTTTGAATTGTTATAAATGCATAAATACTATGTACAGGGAATAAATCTCATTGAAAAAAAAATCTCCAAAACATCGTGATTAACATGTTGTATTATTTGTATATCTTGATAACAACAAAATAAGGTTGTGACCATTAAAAAAAAAAAAACAACAACAACAACTCAGCAGCAACATTAGTGAAAAAGTTTAACCAAAACATTCCATACAGCAGCTTTGATTTGAGGGTACTTACATGCAAATCAGGTGAGTGATTTAAGAATGAGAACAGTTGGTATATACTGGTTTGCCTCTCACTTTTTAAGAAACCAAATGTAATGGGACAAATAATCATTCACGGCAAAATCGTCCGTGTTACTTCAACACCTGCAGAGTTAAATTTAACACTTCAAAGTGTATATAATTGGCCCACACTGAAGTTAGAACAAAACGTGTTGTTGTTGTTGTTTTACATTGCGATGGAGTTAAATCATCACTGGTTGAAATTTAAATATAACGGTAGACAACACTTGTCAGTGTTGATTGTCCACTACACTAGTGTGTAGTGTTGAAATCTTAACACCATATAGTGTTTAACACTCAAAATGAGTTGCTTTCATTAATTAATGAACAGATTTAAAACTGTGTATTAAAAGGTGAAATTCTGATTTGTAAATTAAAATAATATTTCACATTTTTAATACATGGTTGCAAATCCTTCTTTTCAATGAAAGCCTGAGGTCTGGAACGCGTAAACATCACTTAAACTCTTTGGTTGATTTTGCAGTATGTCTTGAGTCATTGTCCATCTTCCCTGTGAAGCGCCATCCATTGCCTTCTGAAGTATTTGACTGAATATGAGCAGATTAACATTGCCCAAAATGCTTCTGATGCTTGTGTCAGCAGTCACATCCCCATGGCAACCATTGTCATTGTAAACACCCTCAAATTAAAGCTGAAAGTCTGTAATTAAAGCAAATTTTTTTCTGTTTCATTTCAAATCCATGTGTGTGGTTTTTAGAGCCAAAAAGATTAGAATTGTATCGACCTGACTGTCAGTGCAGTAAAACTGCAAGTGTCACAGGACGGGTTGTATACGAAATGGTAGTTTTCACTGTAGCGAGTACTGTGATAGTGATTGTAGCTAATCATGATTACTACCGTCATGTATGATTGAATGACATACATGGTATTTAATGATGGCACAAAAGAACAATTCTCCACAAATCTTTAAAATGCATGACCATCATCTCCGTCCCTTCTTGAATGGGGGAATTCATATCACCATCTTCTGCCGCAATACTTTCTCCAGCCGTTTATAATCAGTCACTTCATTTCACAAATGTTATCAATGTGTTATTATAATTGATTTTGATTATTCAAGTTGCGAGTGTGCCAAGCGTTTTTCTTCATCTTTTATTGAGAAATAATTGGGGAAAAAATTGAATGGAGAGATAAGCACCACTGTCCTCTGGTGTGCAGTATAGCCTCAGTGAAGCACACGTGGTTAGAGTTAAAGCGCTAAATCCATCCAGCATAGTGAAATATACGAGCCTTCCTGCAGGCAAAGGGGGGTATTATAAAAAGGCTGAAATTGAGAAATGTGATATGTGAGTCTCTGCAAGAAAAACAGTTAATTTATTGTGATTTTTTTTTTTTTGTATCAAGCTTTTATTGAATTTAATACACTTTGGGCAACATCAGCAGCCTGTGGTGATCTTTTTAATTCTCTTCATAATGTCACGCAAAACGTGACAAGAGTCATCTGGTTGTACGTGCGTGTGTGTGTGTGTGTGTGTGTGTGTGTGTGTGTGTGTGTGTGTGTGTGTGTGTGTGTGTGTAGGTGTGTGTGTGTGTGTGTGTGTGTGTATGTATATATATATATATATATATATATATATATATATATATATATATATATATATATATATATATATATATATATATATATATATATATATATATATATATATATATATGACTTTAACCTTGTGTGAGTGTGCAAGATCATGTGATAGCTGAGCTTGCACGGGAGGCTTTCCGGTGCAGAGCGATTAATTTGGCTTTTTTTAAGGGCGTTATCAGCATGCCGTCTTTCTGGCACGTCATTACATTCTCATTTTCCACCACATTTCCTGTCCTTAGGAGTCAATTAGTGATGTGATACTTGGCTTCTTTCAAAATCATTTGAAAATTGTGTCGAAAAAGGTTAATGTAATTTCAAAGCATTCAGTGGAAGGAATTGAAGGGATTTAAATGTGTCTCGCCCATTAAAGTTAATCTCAACACTTACTATCACGGGCTGGAATCAAATGGAAGTTGGGGGCTATAGTCAGTGAAACAGCAGTAATTGGAGATGTATGGATTTTTTTTAAATTATGAATGTATCACAATGCATTTATGAGGCGAACTTAAGAAAAGCATAGGTGTGTTTAATACTTGTCTTTTCCAGACTTACTACTTTATGGGCGAGTACTGATATCAAGTAATGGTATCAGCCCAATACGCAGCCTTATTTTAATGTATCGGTACTTGTGACAGCAGCATTAGATATTAGAAATGGGGGAAATAGAAAATTGCTGCTATTTTAATGCAATTTTGAGGAATTGCGCTCTATTGGGATGTATCGGGCTTTTAAAAAAAATATTATCTGTTGTTTTTTGGGGGAAATTTTATTTATCATACGTGTACTAGTGGTATCGGTACTTGGTATCAGTACCATTTACTGTTCAGTACCCCCCCACGCACACACAGTATAGGATGCCATGTTCAAAAGCAAAAACATGTTTGTTATATTTGAAACGTTTATTAGTCATTGGAGTTTCCTGTGAAAATCAGCACTGTTGGCATACTGAAGTACAAATTTTTTGTATTTTTATTTTTTTTATTTGACTGACATTTAGATGCTACACCTCCTTGCTCTTCCAAAATATGTGGGATTAATATATATTACATTGCAATTGCTATCATTAAAAAAAATAATAATTCCCTTATCTAAACCAGTTGACTGGTTTTATGTCGTTTTTTTCCACTTGGAGCATTTTTTTCTTTATTTTTTTTAATTTTTTTTTATTGCAGTTGCACCTGAAGTAATTTCCCTTCTGGGAACAATAAATATCTTTTCATACTGTATCTTATATTTATCCCCATCCTGGTTTGTCTTAGTTGGGTTAATGCATGTGTCAAGAGATTAATAACCCTTCAGTTAAAAAGAAAACACATCACAGTGATATTTACATAGAAAGGCCTGATGTACCTCCCATGACTCTCATCCGACAAGAATGAATCAAACTTCACAAGCTGTCAGCTACACACATTCACTTCATGTTTTACCTCCTCGAAAGAAATACCTTCCATATTTCAAAGAATTGTACTTTGGTCCACGGTCTATAAAAGACATCAAAAGGACTAACTACACTACAGCATATCAGCTGAATTCTCCCTTTCAATGTATGCTGTCACCAGTTTACGTCTAAATATAACAAGTGGTATATGGCAAATCTATTTGCACGTAGCTCATGTTATCATCATGTATGACTGACTGACTGTCCGATTCTCCATGTCTCGTGCCACATGGGAACAATATGCCATCCGTTGCTAGCAGGAACGTTTTCAACCAGCATGAAATCATCCTAAGAGTGGAGATAAAGCCAGTAAACTTGCATGATCCTAAAAATGTTATAGATGTATCATGAAGTTATGTTTTTGATGATGATATTATTGACCTTTTATCAACAAATCACATTGTACATCATCTTGAAGTTGTGTCAAAGGTGCTGACGGAGCTTTATTGGATAACATCAATCACGAGTTTGAAGTAGTCAACACAAATCATGCAAGTGGATGAAAGATGGTAAAGGTTAACCCGTATTTCTCAAGTGCCTATTGCTTTTTATTGTTTAGGAACATTAGTGCAAGACCCTTGCTATAGATAAGAACCAAGCATTCTCTGAGCAGTAAAGGTATGTTCTGTATCCAGAAGAAAAATAAACAGATGCCTGTACCCGATAACATATTATCCACAATACAGTGAAAATGCCAAATACTATTCTGGTACTCTGTTCAACCTTTCATTTTTTAGATTTGAAAGACTGAATCCCACATGAAATAATATATTTCAGGATTCACCCTGTTGCCTATTATCCTAAAGCCATTATAAAGATATGCTTGGAAAAAAAAGTTAACAGCTGTTAATACAAAAACTTTCACTTAACTTTTAAATTGAATGTGCAAAATGTATTTGCTATTTTTTCTGACGAATGTTTGTGATAATCAGAGGTTGCCTCAACGACAACATTCATTCAGCGACCTTTAGTGATGCTTAGCGACAACGTGCAAATGTTTGGGAAAGTGTTTGAGAAAGACAGACGGCAATTATTAGTGACTATTTGGGACAGAATTTGAAAGATTACGCTTGTTCCCACTGAAGGCGAACATTTGCGAAGCAACAGTTCTAATGATTCTTTCCACAAGAAAAATCAGAACTGTTGGCGAACGTTGAGAACATTGCAACCTTGAATGAACCGACAAGAAATCAACATTCGCTAGCTTCGCAAATCCAAACGTTGGCCCTGCAATGGGATATGTGCATCAACAACAATTTGCCACTCGTTTACCACTGTTTGGGAAGCTTTGTGACCTTTTGCCAACTCTTGGATCAGCAGGTGAATCCATTGATCCAACCCAATGAAAAGGTGCATGAACCTTTCCCGGTATTTGTGTTTTTTGGCTGTCCACCGAAGATGGATATGTGTAACTCATAAAATTTAACACAAAAAAATAATAAAGTGGGACAATTCCGTGATGTAGACGATAGCTTTTACTGAATTGAATTCAAACAGTGCATGTTATGCCACCGTGTCAGGGCCATGACCATAGATCAGTAGTTGCAGACAAGATAATACGACCCTTGTTTACACCACACCATTTGCTATTTGTATCATCCAAACAGGCATTGTAAAACATAGGTTACGCCTCATTGACTTCCTCTTTGTGCGTGGCATGATCAATGTGGAGAACGGGCACTGATATCTGACTGAGCGGCAAATGCTTGTGAATGCTACGCACAAATGGGTTGACCTATGTTGGTAACCTTGGTAACTATGGTCGTACTCCCTATAGCATTGATGAATACAAAATAACTTTGGCTACATGTCTTTAACAACTGTTTACAAATGCTTACAACTGTTAGCAAAACATCAACTGTTAGCAGTGTTGTATGAACTGTGACAAAACCCCAAATTCTCTATGTTCTCAAGCGTTTGCCGCTCAACAGTATGACATATTTTCTACTAGCTCTCAGACAATTGTAAAACGTGTGTGTAAAAATGTGTAGATGAATGCAATGTACTGCCATAATGTGTGAAGGGCATAGCAGCTAGCCAGTAAAACTCAGTAACTCTAGCAGCTAATGTGTGTTGTCAGTCTCACTTACCCTCGAGAGTTTTTTATTGCTTTGAATGCTTCCTTGAACTTCTTGTGCGTATTGCCCTACTTCATTTCTCACACTCTTCTCTTAAAACCCTTATATATATGTTTGTTTAGCACATTTGAGTGATTGGAGAAACAAGACAATTTATCTTGAGGGATAAACACACAACAAACGGCGACATACATATGCATACCTCGTTTCTTGTATGAAACACGGCCAATTTTTCCACATGAATTTCCCAAAATATGACACTTGGAGACCTGTTTAAAGTTAGTGTTCTTACTCTCCAAAAGTGTTGTCAAGTAAATGAGCAGCCAAACCAACACATTTCTTATTGCAATTGTCTGCTAAGTACTTGTCTGTCCATCACACAGATGGCACTTAAACCATAATCCTCCTTCTGGAATTATTCATGCTGTATATTTTGGAGAGGTTTTCGTGCACATTTTCTTTCTCGGAAACTTTTAGATCCTCTTTTCCCTCGCAAAACCTCTGAAAGTTCAGTATGTCTCTTGTCACCTGGCCAGTGGAGAATTTCTGCTGCCTGCAACTTGGGACACTTAAATCGATCCTTCCAATCCACATCATCTACTTGGGAAATATTTTACAGATGTGTGCGTGTTTCATTTTTTCCCCCTTGTGAATGTTGGCACGCTGTTCATGAAGGTTGAATGCCTCTTAAGTGTAACACATATGAGACCATTTATTATTCCTACAAAACACTCTCACATATGGTCTCATTCCTCGCGGCGATGGGACAGCTTTACAGTTAATCTGAACGTCTCATATAAACCAGCTAATTAGACGTAGCCTTACTACTCTTAAACCACAGAAAAAAATATATATATCATGGGCATTTATTCAATGCTTAATTGACATGAGAAAAGAATACATATTCATAAATGTGCACAACTTACCCTTCAAAGCCCTGTTATGCAGTATGTCAAATTTAATTGGCGTCTGCCTGTTTTGAAATCCAGAATATATGCTATATTCGTTCATATTCACTCTATATCCAGTTACTGCATGGGGCCAATTATAGAATAACAGTCAGGAAAAAAAATAATTTACAAAAAAGGTAAAAGTGAAACAGCCTTCTGGATGTTTGCTATTTTTAATATTTCTGCTTTTTAAGTGACTGACAGCCAGGTTTATTCTTCAAATTACACAGACCCCCCCCCCCCCCCCCACCCCCACCCCCCCCCCCCCCCTCCCCCAAGGGGAATTTGTGACAATACTTTGAACTCTTGTACCATTGTCATCTTTTGGTGTTGCTGAAACACTTTTCCTATTTCAAGGTGTACTGTAATACCAGATCGACACGGGAAAACATTATTTTTTTTTTGTCAGTTTTGCCCCGAGGTGGAAGTGAAAACGCTGCAAGATCAGTAATATCTGATGGCTGCCTGCCCTCCTGGTCGTGTGCGCCGTAGAGCTTCTTAATTACAAAAAAATAAAGTGAAAAAGGGACTATGTTGTTTCGTTATCCACAAAAACTTATTAAAGTTCAATGAAATGAAATAAGTAAGGAAGCAGAAATGAAAAGGCTGCCAAGCTTAGCTTCTTATCAGGGAAAGCAGAAGATATAACTTTCAGGTCTGCATAGCCTTGCGCTTCTGTGATCATCTGTTGGCTGCCTCTTCAATACGTCTTCCTGATGAAAGAATGACCTTCTCTCTTCCTGGACTGCAAAGCTGTCTGTTGACCCTGCTGACATACTTTTGCACCAGGCAGGAAGTGAAGACCTACCATTAAAATTCCTGCCATCGGACTCAAATTTAACTCCACCTAAGCCCCGCACACTTCCCTGCCCAAAAAAATAACATAACCTCTGTCAGACAGGCAGGCTTCCGCCCAAACAAGGCAAGTCATGCACAGACACAGCACATGAATTAAAGATGCACACGGGACAGCGTGTTGCCGTGTGGATACTGTCAACATTTCCTTCTACACATTCAAGTTATAAAGACAAAGATGTCTGGACCACAGCCAACTGTGTCCTTCTCAGTTGTTCCTTTTCACATTGTTTACAAGGTATGGAAGCCACTTTCTGGAAAGTGGGTTTACATCAAATTAACATAACTGAGGGAAGAAAAACTGAATAAGTTGTTGTTGCGACCATTGGTTTGTCACACCATTTACTGCTGTTGGTCTAGTTTTGAATCAAACTTTACACCTGTTTTGGGAGAGCGATTAAGAAAAAAATAATAATTTTGGTTCTTCTTGGCACTTTATAAAGTACTAAAGAAAGGCATAGGAGCCCTTTACAGCCACTTGAGCATGTTTGTACAAAGCTGCACCAGGAAATTGTGTAGAAGTCTTTGACACTTGGAAAGAGGAGCACACAGGGAACAACAGATAACCTCACAGATAACAAGCCATTGTTACCAATCTTACTGTCGTTCTTAAAGTGACTGTTGGTCTGCAAACTCCCCAGAGCTTCACCTGTATTTTTGGTTTGCATCAAGCTTTTTTGGTTTGAGTATTTGTGCTTAATTAATATCGTAAAACTTGACCTGCTAAGTTCTTTTCATCTACTCAAACAGCATGTGTATCATTACAGTTATTGTTGTGTAGAACTGTACTGCATCATACAATCAGAATCAGAATTCTTGGTCAAGTATGTAAACCAAACAAGGAATTTGTCCTCACACTCAAAACCGGATGAGAAACAAAAAATAACAATGACCAGCAGAGGGAGATAGAACTGGAAGCCTGGTGGTGCACTGATTGGCACCGCAAGTTTCTTACATGAAAAACACAAAAGCATGGGAACGAACATCTTTACCAGAAGCACCTCTCGCTGTTCAAATTCAACAATGAAACTGTGAGCAATTCTGCGAGAACAGAATTAATTGCAGCGTCCATTTGTCTGTTAGGTTTGTTTGTTTGTCCCAACCGCCATTGGCGCTTATTGGTTTCATCCCGCCCTAAACAACGCCTGATTGGTCTGATCTAAAAATCTGCAAACGTATCAGTGGGAGCGGTACAAGATGTATTCGTTAATCGCTGTAGTTTGTGAACTCACAAATATCGCAAGAATTCATCTTGCTGGCAAGGTTAGTCCTCATATTGTTAGAATTGGAACTGTGTGAATAGTTTGAGACATCTATCTTGTACATATTTCTCCTAACATCTAAAACGTGTTCCCCATTTAAATAACGGTTCAGTATGACCTCCCAATATTGAAATAGTTTGACGTTCTAGTTGAATAATTTTACTGAACCGGAAAAGGTGTTCGACGACAGATCTTTTGCCAAGAGAACTGTACAAAAACCAGCCATATTGTAATCAGTACCGAATGGAGTTCAGCAGCCAGTCAGTAGCTCAGCCCGTGTTTCAGCCCTGTACAGACGTATCGCAGACTTATTAAACTTTCAATAGCTCCTGAACACCATTTTCACCCCTCAAAGCAGTCGAGCGTCGGGCTTCCTTTTCAGAGATCCCCTGAACCAATTCTGCCTAAAAAGCTTTTCAAAGTGCAGAGTTGAGCAGCACTTGAGTTTGAGGAAGGGTTCTCTTCCTCACATGGTAGCGCGACTGTGGAGAGCTGTGATGAATACACTTCGTTTCAAACAATAGCTTTGTAGGTCACAAGGAGAGTTGCACTCACTCGTGCCACAGCCTGCGCAGCCCACAGACACATGAACAGGCAACCTTTAAAGCAAGATTTGAAAAGGTCAAAATACAGGTGTGCAGAATAGTGATATAGGAGTGTGTAAAAATGGAGGTCACGGGGTCAATGTAGGCTTTATTCCTCCATGTAATGGTATATGGTCAAAAACAAAAACAGGATTTTCATTGATATGCGTGGAACTCCTCGAGCGTTCGCCTTCGTCGTGGCTGTTGACCCACTTTGGTGTACCTGACAGTGATAGTGCGTCCACCTGGACCTGGTTAGAAGTGTGCTTAAGACAGCCTTACTGGAAACTGCCGTGTCCCCGTGCACCCTCCTAATGTTCCCCCTCCAAGGCCTCCTTCATGCTTCGCCTGACACCTCACAGCATGTTTAAGGGGCCGTTTGCCATGTCGAGATGAATCACATTTGCTATGCTTGGACATTGAGGTGCATTGTTATGTCAGGTCTTGATGGTCTTGGGAGGAATTTTTTTGAGAATTAACTTCTTGATAGGTTAGTGCTTAAGCATCCAACTTCCAATCACAGCATGCTTTGTGACTTCTCTTCCGGTGATATAATTAGTCCCTTGACACATATTTTAATGGCATGTATTTATTAGGGACATTAATTACATCCTGTACTGGCTACATTACTTTGAAAATAGTTTGTTTGGAGTATTAACAAGGAGCGGGAGATACTATGCTAATCTCTTGGTATTAGTCACTTGGTGAGCCTACTCATTTATCATAGCTATTCTGCTGTGTGTTTTCTTCTACTTATCCTTGTTTGTCTTTTTTACAAGTTCACATATAAGGTGATGTTGTATTAGCATTATTAATTACAGCCGTGGTTGTCAAGTTAATTAAGTACCATCTATCTCTTGAGTCACCTCTAAGGTACTAATGGTCCGCAATGCTTGGTTTTGTTTAACTCACTTTTCTGGGACACAGGGACTTGTTTTGGATTTCAAAACAGCTTGAACTGAAATTGAATTAAGCACTGTTGCCATATTAAAACATTTATGAACTGAACATGCGACATTGTTTTGAATGTTAACTGTCACAATAAATCAACCTCTTGTAATGGTAACCTCAAAACAGTTAGTCATAAAGTTAACACCAAATGACAGAATAAAATAAACCTAATGCAAGAGTGATGCAACTCATTCTCTGATTATGCCACACATCTCACTTCTTAATTGTCAAATAGGTGTAAAAACAATTTTACGGCTAATGCTAAAATGTGGAGATAATTAAAAAAATACCAGCATTAAAGTGGAAGTCAACCCAAAAATTTTCTTTACAAATGTGCTATATAGACTTAAAAACACAGTATTCCGTTTAATATTGCATTTGTGGAAGATAAACAAAGCAGTAAAATGGGCGGCCATTTTGCCACTTGCTGTTAACTGAAAATGACATCACAGTTGCTCAGGGCTCTGGTGACTCCAATCACAGCTCAGCTTGCTCACGACACATGAACATACTCAGAAAACAAGTGAGCCGTGATTGGTTGTTACTTGAGGCCCTGACCAACTGATGTTGTTTTCGGGTAACAGCAGCAAGTGGTAAATGGTTGTCACCTGAGATGATTAATAATGGATGGATTTCAATATAAACCAAAATGCCATGTTTAGACTAATGGAGGCACATGCAAAATATTGTCAACATTTTTATTTGGGGGGGTGGGCGTTGACATACCCTTTAACTGGGTAACAAGTCACAGTGCACAATTCCTCACCATCTTTGCGTGTTGAGGTTGGTGCTTCTATTGGAATAAACTTCTACCAAAAAAAAAAAAAAGCCTCAAATGCTATACTAGATCACCCTCGCCCTCAATTCTATGGTGAATTTTGTGGCAGAAACCGTTTCCCCAAAACTCTTGTTTTTGTTACATTCGTGCCTCGTGTAGTAGTTCGTTCTAATTCCATGAAATGCAACTTTCAGTACTTGTTAATATAATTTATTTTCTTTAGAGTTCCCATCTCCCATTGTGTTAATCTCCCACTCACCCACACATACCCCATTAAAGGCAGCAAGTCATTTGATATTTGTTTTCCATGTTTTTATTTGATCTGCCAACAAGTGAAGCGGCTCTTCCTTTCATCCCCTCACCATGCTAATTAGACACACTTAAGATATTTTATTGTTACTCTAGGGAATCTTTTGGATGCTCTTTTGGTGTAGTGGGTTGGTTTGTGAAAAGCACAGCGCTGTTCTACTTAAGCTACGCTACTTTAACACTCCACACACTTGCACATAAGGCCAACTTGATGTAGAGTCTCGTGTGAGAGCTGTGTGTGTTTTAGGAGGATGTGGGTGAGCCCTGAGGTGCACCACAGTGAATTCCATAAAAGCGCAGGGGGGAAAAAAAAGTATGCTCCAAAAAAGGTATATAAAAAGAGGTATCTTTAAAAAAATAAAAATAAAAAATAAAAAAATGTTTTACCACGATTAACAAAGCTGAATGTCTGAGAAAAGAATTTAATAAGGCTCACTTTTGATGAAATTGTCAGTAAGGTATTAACAAGCTCCATCATGGATGCTACGTTTTCATGTTTTTAAATTTGTTATTTTTATTTATTTTTTTTGTCAGTTAATAAAAAGCGCTTCCCTTTATGGAGGCGTGTTGCATGGGTCAAGGAGGAAACATTTTGAGTTTTTTGTTTTTTTGTTTTTTTTTCTATTTACATAAGGTGCTTCATAAACATTGTTTGACCTTTTCATCCTCAGTGCATAATACAATACATAACTGCGAAATGGAAAGGGTTTAAATGAATCAATTCAATTTGTTCGACTTTGATGGTCTGTGCTCTACTTGTTTAATATGGTACATTTAAATTGTCATAACTTGCAGCATTTGTGAACAACTATTTAGAAAATAACTAAAATGTATAAAACTTGAAAAGGAAGCTAAAGTGCAACCAGAAAAATAAACATACTGTGAAAGTATGGGGCTCATTTACTGAGATCCTAAATAGCAGGTGCTTAATTGCATGTGCAGCAATGTTATTATCGTTAGTTAAAACAGATTGATGAAAACTAAAATTGAAAACATTTTACACTAATATGTATACAAGTGGTGGAGACCGCTGTACATATTCTATTACCGTATATTGAAAGGGGGATTTTGTGCTTTAGGTAGTGTTGCTGCATGGTTGCATGACTCCTTCTTGTGACTGGTTCCAAGTTAGCCAAGTTAGCTCTAAAATTTCATTTTCTATTTATTTATGGCATTTAAAAAAATATACACGCGTGCTTAAGTTCTTTCCGCTTCAAGATGCTGGTTTGCTCCTGCCTCTCCAGTGAGCTGTTTCAAGGCTCAAAAGCAGCCATCGTAATTTGTCCCACGTTTGATAGATCAGATTTTGTGTGTTAACCACTTGCATATAAACCTCCTAGAACAGACTAAATGGGAGTCAGTTTTGTTCATTTAGCAGAGTGTTAATTAATCCTTAGCATTACTATTCCTTTATAGAAGTTTTACATAATGTTGTATGACATCAAGCTTGGGTGAACCAACTTTTCTCCTCATTCCTGCTGTACAGTAACGCGGACATACTGATGCCAACGTCTTCCCCTCATTTGTTTTCCTCACATATTAAATTATATCTCCTTGACAAGAGGACACTGAACTAAGGTCATGTCGTTCAATGAGCTGTGCTTGTTCCTTTCCTCAAATAAATCAATAGCTTTGTAATTCCTCTTTCATAAGCTGTGACAAATTCATCTTGGCAGGACTCTGGCCCTCTCAGCATCTAATAAAGTGGGAATTAGAAACTAATTATAGATCTTCATCCTCCCACCACCCCACCACTTATGACACACTTGCGTACATTGGAGTAAAGGCTGGGAGCCACTAATGGACTTTTTCATTGTACAGTCAAACCTCGGTTTTCGAACGCTTCTGTTCTCAACCAAATCGGCTTTCAACCAGAAAATTTGAGAATTTTACGTCTCAGAACTCATCCAAAAATTCGGCTCTCAACCAAACTGAAAAAAGCCGAGCGTACCAAAACGCGACTCACTCGGGAGCCGAGCTAACTCGAAATGCCCAGGATGCTTCCTCATTCGTGTTCAAAGTTCGTTCTGAGCAGACCTGTTCATTGTTATTTACGCAAATCTTTTTTTTTTTTTTTTTTTTTTTTTTAGTTTTGCATCGTGTATTAGCCCCTAATCATGGGTCCAAAGAAAGCAAGTGCAAGTGGTAAAGCTGGTGAAGAAACGAGGAAAGTAGTGCACAGAACTATTTAATTTAAAAAAGAAATGTTTGCATTTTGGGGTCATTTTCATCATTTTAGATAGGCTATCTAAATAATGTCTATTTCTACCCTTTTCTATTTATGGTAAACAGTATACAGTGCAGTTTATGGTGTAAAATAGTAAAAAAAAAAAAAAACTTGGAAAAAGTTTTTTTAGACTTGGAATGGATTAAAATTATTTACATTCATTATAATGGGAAAAATTATTTCGGATTTCGAACAAATCGCTTTTAGAACAGCCTTCTGGAACGGATTATGTTCGAAAACCGAGGTTTGACTGTACCAGTGAACAACGCATGTACACACGTAGGCTGAATCGTTGGGACCTTATTGTTGAGTAGGGGACTCAATGATGGTTGGACTCTTTAACTGATGATTCAAAAACATTTCTTAAGATTAAGGAAAAAGTAAAACAATTTAAGGTTCTGCTGTATATTTAAAAAATAACAGGCTCCAATCTAAAAATAATAACAATAAATAATAAAAGATCGAAGGATAGAAGATAGACATTAGAATGTAAAAAAAATAAAAAATAGTCTGGAAAAGATTGGGTCAAAATCAAAATACAGTATATCCACTTTTCCATTTGACCAGTTTCACACTGAAACGCCCTTGCTCCATCCTGAGCCATCCATCACTTTTACACTAAACTTTTTCAGCGCAGCATGGTTACAACGGACGGCTCTTCAGGAGCTTCACCAAGTGGGGCCGTGACGTCACTGCTATCTGATTGGCTGACACATATAAACGTTTTGGTGGTTGGACCCGGCAAAAGGTGTGCGCCGCTTGCGGAAGTTTTGACTCCATTGTATTTTCACTATATTTTTGTCTTGGTGGAGGGCAGTCGCGTCTCTCTTGCTTGAACTAAATAGAAATAGAATTGAAATAGATTTTTAGATTTTTCATCTGTGTGAAAGCTGTTCTTTTGATAGGCATTTGCGACATTGACATATCGTGGCAGGACGTGCTGGAGCCTATAATGTAAAAGTGTCTTATGTCAACGGGTACACTAACAGCTTCTTGTGGGGTTTTCTTTCTTATTGTTGGAGGAGTGTGAAAAATTTATCCTGTGTGTCCAACAGCGTAGAAGGTTGGTTTTGTCTTTAACGATGCTAGTGAAATAACAAGCCCTTTGAGTAAAGCAGCGAGAGAGAATTCACTGGACCGTGAAAAGATATTCTGAAGAATCCAAAATGAAACAAGAAACAAAATGCGCCTTTAGTCATTTGTAGTAATCAAAAACTTTTCATTGTTACATCCTGGAACATGATTTTTTATTTGATTCACTTCAAATGGCAACCAGATGTCAGATGTGTGTAACCACTGTGTCAGCCTGTAACTGGACCTTTGAGTCTACTGTTACACAGATGTTTTCCATCCAGAAAAGTAAAAGCTCAACGATGACGAGAGAAAAGTTTTCCTTGGTTAATTATCATTGCCGAGAAACTTTTGTGTGATAATCAGTCAGCCATCCCATGAGCAAAACTTTTTTTTTCTTTTTCAATTTCCTGTCATTACCAACTTGTTTTAAACAGTGTAAACGTGCCAAAACTGTGGATCACCTTAAATGTGTTATGTTACGGTCACCACTTGTGAAAAATTGTGTATAGTACCTTGAGCATACTGTATTGATTCAGATGTTCAAAACCAGTAGAGTTCTTGCTAGTTCTTAAAACTTGATAAAGGGACCAGTACATGGTAATATTATTCCAAATCAACACCCAAGTAATATCACAACTGCTTAGAAATTGTGAGTTGAGAGAATATTTATTTGATTAGGTTTTGAATTCAAACGACAAAAGAACAAAAACATGATTTTTTAAAAAAATAACGTTCATGTGGTAAAGCTAATTAGTTTAGTTAATTAGTGCAAAAATCTGTTAAAGCAATTGAAGTATCCTTCCAAGTGTCTGAGAATGTCTTGTCATTATCAGAAAACGTTTCCTGCTCTCGTGCTTCTTTTGGTTTCCTTCTGTTTGTCTTTCCTCTATTTGCCCTTGCTTGAAAACAGGTGCATCAGTAACATTGCCAGTCTTCCGAATAGTTTCTGGCTGATTCTGTGTGCAGGTTGTTTCACTTTCTTTGCTGCAATCAACAATCTTTGTGCGCATTATACGAGTCGTGTTTATTATTAAAGTTAGTGTAATGTTGCCATCACGTTGAGTAGCGCCTGTGGTTGTCTGGGCTTGATTTTTGAGCAAAATAGGGAAAATGAAGGTACACATTTCTTCTGCCTCTGATTGGTGTCGTCGTGAACGACTCTTTCTGCCCAAGATGTCAATCAGGTTGGATGGATGGATGACCTGAAATAACCTTGTCATTGTGACACACATGCATCTTTTCAGACATTCACACATTTCTTTACAATGCGGATCTTCTCCTACAACCTTGATGCAGAAATCCCAGTCGGTCTCTCAGTATAAAGAATGTTGATGGCCTGGCCTGGCTTGTTGTATGAGAAAATCCTCAACTGACAATGAAGGTCTTGCATAGAGGCCTCGTTGCAGCCTCTGCATTCTTGGTCATTAATTCTTTTCCGACTGGCATACATGCTGTCGGCATAATGTTGCATATCTTGACAGCAAACTTCAACTGTGAGTGACATTTAACTGCTCAAAACTGTCACCATACAGGCGCTGTGTATTAAAAAGAAATTATCTTATAAGATCTACAAAATTTTGATCCGTCCAAGTTTGCCTTTACATATCTCATCCTAGCGCAAATAACATGCTGTTTATTCTCATAGTATTTGAATGTTTGCTTATAAAAATAAATCAATTGTGGGTTGTTCACCCTGACCAAGTAAATCTGAGTTTCAAAGAATGGAAAAAAATGTAAAATATTAGCGGTAGCAGTGAAAGTTGGAAAGGGCAACAATCGTCAATTTGGAGATGCAACAGGCCTTTACAACTTCATTTGCCAATTGTCGATTGCTCTCTGACCCCCTCCCCCAAACAAGTTAAGAGCATTAGCCTGTGGGTCAGTAGTCATCTATGAGGTCTGCGCTTTTGTTTTTTTAATTATTCTTCTCAGACTGACATTTAGATGATTTATGTGACTGCCAGCATCACCACAGTTATCTTGAAAAACTTAATTACTCATTACTTGCTTTAAAAAGTAACTGAGTTACTTGACTGATTACTTGATTTTAAAAGTATAAATTACATGACAAATTTCTTTAATAGTTACGTTCAGCAAATATTGACAACCCTGACTAACATAAAAATGCTGTAATGGCAAACTCAACATTAATTTTGGGACCTGCCGCAGTCACATAATCTGATGTGACTTTGCGTTTAGCGTGAATGCATACTGCACTGCAATCCAAGGAATTATTGATGCTACATCATACTGTCGACAGCACAGTGTGTGCAACAAACATTTTGTTTTTAGCTGACAGAAACTCAAAATAATGACTGCCTTTCCAGCTTGAAAAAGCAAAGCTCTCACCTTCCTTCATTTCTGTTTGACACATAAGGCGTCAATGCACTGATAACGTGACATGATCCATACAAAATATTACTATCTCGGACGTGAATGTGAAGTTGGATATTCCCACAATGCTTCACTTATGTTCTAGCTATAAATACTAGTTACCCTTTCTTATGTGTTTCATAATGTGCAGTTATTTGTTGTTGTCTGAGTACTATGATGTTAAGAATCAGATGTCGTCTATTATGTTGAATGCACAATATATGTGAGAGGGAGGCATGGTGACCGAGAAGTATGCTGTTTATTTAGGTCTTGTCAATTCTTTCTCCCTGCCTGTAACTGCCTTTGGTGGTGAAAGGTGCGAGTCTCGAAGTAAATATATTCTACACATGGTCAATTAAACACAACTTGACCATTTACAGATGTCATGTTATCCATATTTTTCCAAAAGTGGATATACAGTATGACCCCTGAAAGTCAATGATGACCCTTGAGTCAATGATGAGAGCACATGTCTTTTTATGACATATCTACTACTTAACTTTGGACTCAGCTATGTGAAAAAAATCATGTTGGATATGGTGTATATTGTAAATTATTAGTTGGTACAATGCAATCATATACACGGGGCATGTGAGCAGGTATACATGTCAAAATGTCTGCATTGTTTGTGAAAAGTAGTTCCACTGACTGTGTGATGATAAAACTCTAATAGCTTTTCTCAGAGAAATGCTGTATGAAGCAAAGTACTTTATAATGAGTTGTCTTCCATAACCTTTTAACAAAGCTCAACAGGGAACAAAAGAAAACAAAACAAAAAAACACCGTATATAAAACCTTTAAAGAAATGGCATTGTTATCGTTCCAAGGTATTGAGGAGAGGCCGACATGCTTTCACTCAACTGGATTTTCATGTTCAAGTACGTACAGGCTGGCTTATTATTTAAGTTGATAAGCATGCATAAGATGAAGACTATGGATGATTGTTGCACAGTAACTGTTCTTGAAGAAACCTTGAGATTTATGTTAGATGACTACAGATGAAGGACATTCATGTTGCATTGAGTGCTGGATTCTAATCTTGTGAATCTCACTGGAAATCAGACTAATGTTCAAGCAGTTGAGCTAGTTTTGCTCGTGGGACTTGTGATTGGATTCCCATTTGTCTGGAAGCTTTTTAAAGTACCCAGAAGAGACCGATCCAGCACATACCGTACATTTCCCAAGATAGTGAGTCAAAGCCAGTGGAGCCTAGACAGGGCAAACATGCAGCAGGAAGGAGAAGGTTAACGTGGCAAAGCAGCACACAAAAACACACATCGACTCTTCCATATCCTGCATATTCTGAAGGGAAATATCAAAATGATTTATCTGTGAATAATAAAAATTGCTGCTGCTGTATTTTGCTTCAAGCACATCCGTGGATCTCATTTGTGTTTTCCGCTAGCTTCTATGAGTTTCTACCCTGAAGACTTTTGCCATTGTAGTGTGAAAATGTTGTTTGTCTGCCACCAAAAAAGGCCTCTCTATACACCAACCCAATGTCGGAAGTCAGGAAGTAGTCGGGTGTCGGTATGTGTATAAAGCACCGTCGGCTGCTGCTGTCAGAGGTTGTTTTCGGTGGATTCAATATGTTGAATCAGCGTCAGACAGTCTTGACATTTGCTCACTCTGATTGGCTGTTAGCTAGTTAGTCCGCGCACGGGGCAACAACAGGAAGTGACAAATAAAGAGCTTTCCGCTTGCCTTCTTCTAACAATGGGTAGTAGTGACTACTGCCACTGATGGTGTGGAGGAGTATTACTTCTCTGTCTGTTGCGGTCTTTTCGTTATTTTTCCGGTATAATGTGAGGGCGGTCAGGCTGACAGATATTGGATTGGTATATAGAGGCCTTTAAATGTAATGCTCAGTGTAACAGCTTTTGTATTGTTTGATTTGCGCCAAGGATAAATGAACTGTCCAGTTTAGCTTCCGAAAACATGACTTGCTTATAGGATGCCTGTACTACAAGCGCTCCATCATGTGAAAGAAATTTTTATTATATGCACCAAGAAATATATTTATGTGAAGGTGTTATCTTTGTCAGGCCTAACGATTCATTTTTGTGAGATTGATTGTGCACTAATAGTTGCTGCAACCTTCACAATTTTAAGTTTAACTGGGCAGACACACGAATGTGTGTGAGTGTGTGCAGTTTTGCAGTGGAAGCAAAGCAGCTGTTATTTGGCTAATTTTTATGAAAACCAAGGCCATTAAAAGTCTTTCCTCCTAGAAAAACAGTTGGCGCAGCTATACAGGTTTTGGAATTTTAGAGAACATCAAACTACAGCAAACGTCTGATTACTACCACCATATGTTCTGCATGGCCGTCCCCTTAAATTGCTCAATGTCAAGAGACTTTAAAAAAAAAAACATCCATCCAACCATTTTCTATACTGCTTGTCCTCAGGGTCATTGATCAGGAGCCCTTTTAGCCTGTTTTAGCTGAGAGGTCGAATACAATCTGTACTAACGCCCATATTCACACCTACAAAAAATTTGGAGTCGCAAATGAGCCTAACATGCATGTTTTTGGAATGTGAACGAAAATGCTGGAATAAAAACCACAAAAGTACAGGAAGAACCTCCAAATTCCACACAGGAAGGCTGGAGATTCAAACCCAGAACCTCAGAACTGTGAGGCAGATATGCTAACTACAAATCCACTATTCTGCCCATGAACATGAGAGACTACATAATTGTATAACCAGGGATGGACTGTCCATCTGGCATAAAGGGCAGTGTATTTTGGGGCCAATGTGCTGTTATTTAAAGATTATTTTCCTCCGTTTTACCCCAAGAGGCCAGCCCACAATTTCGAGGAAGCAGCCCATCAATCCATTTACAATGTAGACAGCAAACGGAAAAAATCCGTCAGCGCTTGTGTAGCGCTATGTAGCCAGTTAGAACACAAATTTTATAAGAATATGTCCACAGAATAGAACCTTTGATTCTTGCAATATCAATTATATACATAATACAAGCAGGAACAAACCTGAGTAAACAGTCCTGTTTAGAATTGTGAAGAATTTAGATTTTTGAGATTTTTGTGCCGTTGTGCTTTTTAGATATGTTTTGTTAATGGCACTATGAAGTGTCAGTTCTGATTGGCTGTTGGCAAGGAAATGCTTAAGAGTACACTATAAGCGAAGCAACGACAAATAAAATGGCATTATCTAGTAAATTAAGATTACTTGTTTGTTTTTTCCTTACCTGCTTATATTATGAGTGTTGAGCAAGGTTGTGGATATGTTTGCATTTTACGTAAGGAAACCATAACTGGGGATCTTATTAAACTCTTTTAGTGCCAGTCCGGTTCTGCGTATAACCCTTCAACCACAATTTTAAGTAAACACTTACATGTTCAAGGCATGTTTATATTGTTGTGGTCATAATTAGTAGTTATGTACTATTGGACTGTTTCATGGTGAGCCATTTCTAATATTTTACACCGCACATAAAACTGCAGGTTTACCTAATGATTGTACAGTAGGTAAGCTTAATTTACCTTCGGCAATAGCTCAGACAACTAGACTAAGTGCAATTTCTGGAGAAATTGCGTGGGAATGCTGTAAGCTAAATGCTAAGATTTGAATGCATGTGGAATGCTTATGAAGCCAATTGAGAGATAAATTATGAAATTATAACCTCCTGGTTACTGGACAATGCGCTTTACCAATTGTGCCACTGAGCAGTATCAGACACCTGGTAATGATAATAGTTATAGAAAGTTATATATATGGAAGTGGGCATGGAAACTGATACTTACATAAAGTTCACTGTCTGTCCCATTGAAAATGAATTGGGAAAAGTTGATCTTTAACGTTAAATTGTGCGAATACTGTAAGTAATGTGGAATCAGACGATATATACCTCAGGAGGCGGGAATTTTTGAAGCAAGTTGAAATTTGAACAGTGTAAATTGAAAGTATTATGTGGCAGTTGTTAGGCGGCAAAAAAGTGTGGAGAATAAAAATCACAATAACATATGTGGGAATGCTTCAGCATTCCCACAATTATTATTCCTTTCAACTTATCACCGTCCACCCTTCCTGCACAGACAGACAGACACATGCGCACACGCAGCCTCATCAGCAGAGATCATTATAGGCCAGAGTCCAGAGGTCATATCATTACCAATGCGGTCATGGATCATAGATACAGCCCTCACATTAGTCCTTCCTTCATCATTCCCCTCTGACCTTGTCCGCAGCTGCACTTGCTCTCATCTTGATGATTTGAAAAGACACAAGTCTTCCCCACAGTCTCAAACACGAGCATTCCATCATTATAATAAATTGTACCATCCATATTAATTGGCAAATCCATTAGAACATTGGTCAAACGCGCTGTATTATTGTGAATCGTTCAAGGACCCCTACAGGTCCTGTTTGCTGGTTGGGGAATCGTTTTTTTCTTGTCTTATTCTAAATGACTTTCTAAACTTTCCGTTTCTGCCCAGTGATAACAATATCTGCAGTCCTTGTAGGAGGTTATTGACACGTTCTTTCATCTTGGGGGAGCAAATCTTGCTAATTGGATAATTCTAGTGTTGACATTGAGTCAAGTCTTGCTGACACATCTAAAATCCATAAAGCCTGGCCTTCTCTTTCAGAAAGCTGATGTATGTTTCATAGAATTGTTCAAAATTATATTAAAGGATAAAACGATGACAAATTAAACATGTACTTCTCGGCTGTATTTGATTCAGTGTTTCTGAACTTTGGATGGAGTTGGTAGAAGCTCTCAGTTGTTCACTTCAAATCATCTTTGAAAATGAGCAATAAAATGTTTGATGCCTCACACGTGCTCCACTCCAGCTGAGCTCAAATGTGTGGAAAAATAACAGATTTGCCGAATTAACATACAAATTGCTGATATATTATCGGATGTGTTTTTTCCGAATCTGGCGAGACAGCATTTTTCTGTCAAAATGTTTGATATTCTGTTCTACATGCGGCTTTAGGAGCCGCTTTGTGATGTTTTACACTGATGAAATAAGCAGGCAGCTTAGCAGAATGTTATCACTTCTATTTAGTCACACTGTGCTGAGTACTCATGCATAATTTTGTACATAAGCTTTTACAAAACTCTTGGCAATATTTAAGTGACTGCACTGGCCGTCCTACTGCCCTCTGTGATTTATTCAGTATCTAACATTGATCGGATTTGGGAGTTCACCTTCCTCAGTCCAGCACTTTCTTGTGGGGCTTTGGTAGTAACCATCATTTCTTTGAGTCCAATGTCAGCCGTCTGCTTTGATGTATGGATGGAGGCGTTTTGTTCAAAGGGACAACCTTTACTGAGGCCTTCTTTGAAATGATAATGCTCCAGCTTGCTCCAGGTGGAGCTTCTACCCGGGGTCAATCAAAGTCAAACTGAGAAGCTTCTCACAGCTGTCCCCGAGTGGCCCAAGCCACCTTATCATAACATGGGATGTCGCATTGACCACCAACAGGAACATTCATGTCATGGAGGAGTCATAGGATGGATTTTACAATGCATTCAACTGGCACAATTCAAGATCGAAGGAGATCCTCAAAACATGAATTAAAAGCCTTTACACTTCCAATGTTAAATCTATCATAGAGTGTGCACTGTGTTCTACGAACGCAGTTTTGATTCCCAGCCAGTGTCTAATAAACACGCAGCTCTCCAGTGGCTTTCCCAAGCTGGGTAAGTGGGAAGGTTGAGTCTGGAAGGGCATCCAGTGAAAAAAACAGTGCCAAACAAATTATGCGAGTTACTCGCTGTGGCAACCCCTGATGGGAGGAGCTGAAGGTCAACTACTGCTTATTTCTGTGTTGTCACTGCTGTTTAAGTGCATTTTGG